>NC_056734.1:58204344-58215409 GCF_019279795.1 Protopterus annectens
AACAGTGCAGACAGTCATGTATATGGCAAGGATGTATGGGACAGGAATGATGTAGGAAATAAACAGATGGCCATCCAAGACAAATGATGTCACATGTAGCGAACTGGTCATGCGGGCTGCCCACTAACATGCCATAACACAGAGGGGGTAGACAGGAATGTCCAGCAAGTACTGGCTGTGGAATACCCATGTCAGCAATTGCCTGGACTCTGCAAGCATGTGGCCTATGGGTTAGAGTACTCAGATCTGACAGCTGTACCACAGGAAACATCAGCCAGGCCTCTGTACAGGTACTGTATGCATAACAGAAGAGGTTCCCAACAGTCATGCATTGCAATATGTACTGGTGTACCATCACCACATTGGACACCTACAGACAGTATCATCTAAGACAGAGGTGCTGCACAACCAATGCCTCACCCCACCTCAGGCCCACCATCCTCATCTGTATGGTGCCAGTGCCACTGTACATCTCTATGTTTGCCAGTCATTAGCTGTAAATAGGCTGTTACATGTGGTGCTCAGTGTTTGTAACACTGCAAACTGACACACATGTGTAGGCCATAGTTGTCAAGCATCTGCAAAAAGGATGAAGGTAGGGAGGGGGTGTCATCAATGACACACCCGTGCACTGCAGCAGGGATCCTAAGGATGCTATGAATGGCTGTATCTGCACACAGTCAGGTTCAGGAACTGTGGCAGACATAACCCTGACTCCACAGCAATAGTGACGGCAGTGTGTGAACTCCAAGGGATGTGCACATGAGTTGACATTGCAATCATGCAGAGTTGGGGGACATGTGTAGGGCAGACTGACCATATACTGGCAAATGCAGATGGCCCATGCTAATACACCCCTGCCAGGAATAGTGACTGTTGTAGTACACAAAACAATAGGTGCAACAAACCATCATGATAAGGGCATGCACACATATGCACCCACAAAGTGTATGCATTGCGGTCAGCATTTGCACACCTAACACATTTGTTAGACACTGCATGTGAATGTACAGGACATACTTCACATATCAGGCTCACGTAATGTTAACATATGCAGTGATGTGGTCCCATGGCATATCAAGGAATAGTGCGTCATATCAATAAGGGTGTGTACACTCCCCATAGCCAGGGTAAGGTTTGACGATATTGGTCATACATGCACCGCTGATGTTGAGATCTGTAAACCAGACATCAGGCATTCACAAATGACATCTGTCCACATATCATCCCAGGTGTGTGTTGGACAAACACATAGGGGTTGTGAGCATTAGAGCAGACATAACTGACACAGTAATACACATTCAGCAATGGTTTGTACACCTGTGAGGTATGGTGCACAGTACATGGCAGGATGCAGAACAGGTGCATAGCAATATTGTGTACATGGGTGCAGTGTTTTCCAGGGTAAGGGGCATCACCTACTAACACAGCCCATGCATCACACACATTTATAGTGTTGCTAGCATGGATTGACTATAGCTGCACTGCATGCTGTTGAGTACCATATGTTATGCATGTTGACAGATGGGTAATGGGAAGACTGTGTGTACTATCTTTGTGCAACCTCACCTGTAGGTGTGTGTGTGTGTGTGTGTGTGTGTGTGTGTGTGTGTGTGTGTGTGTGTGTGTGTGTGTGTGTGTGTGTGTAATTATTTTGTCTGTAAGTGTAATCTGGAGGAGTGAAAGAAGGTTGATGCATGCAGGATGTGTGTGTGTGCATGTGTGTGTGTTTGTGTGGGTGTTTATGTATGCACATGTGTGATTGTGGGGTTGTTCATATGGCAATACCTGCCTTTGGAATCGTGCAGTACATGGACATGGACTGACACATTATACACCAGGAATACTTGTCTGATATGTAATCACAGGGCAGCCGATAGTATAATAAGGTCTGTAGCATGGAACATGCATTGGGAGGGAAATTAGATACCAGGTATACCCTTAAAATTGCAATCAGCAGAAAGGTTAATGACTACCCACTTATGCAGCACTACAGATGCATTAGGGAATTACTAGACAACAACAGGGAGTGTATCCATATATTACTGTTGTCCACATGATAAATTGATTGAGCAGCAGATCTGGCAGGTACTGAGCAATAGTTACGTATGACACTCTAGTGCATGACATTATGGAGTGAACGTAGTAGCCCCTAACATATGGAGGCCATACTCACGATGTCCAGAAATACCCAGGGTGAAACAGGATGACAACAGTGAGGCCTTGTAAAACCTACTCTACTCAAGTCAAGGAGGTAATGGAGTAACAGGTCTTGTGTTGTGATCACTTTTCTAGGCATTTAGAGGAATAAAACATTAATAAGTGGTATTAATGAGTGTATGTTACCAAGTGTGATGCAGGATGGGGAATTTACGTGAATAAACGTGGGACTGTCTGTAAACTCAGGGACAGGTAGGTATTATGGTGGAATTTCAGGGTGTGTGTGTGTGTGTGTGTGTGTGTGTGTGTGTGTGTGTGTGTGTGTGTGTGTGTACTGTTATGCAATGCAAAACAGGTCTTAAAGTGCGTTTCTTGTTTTCCTCCACAGGTGCTGAGATGGGTCAGGGTCCCTCCTGCATGCAATGTGATGTTGGTGTCCATACAGACACCGAAGATAATGATAGGACTGATGTGGTACAGGCGGGGTTGTCAGAGGCTGAAACTGCACCATCATTTGACATCCCCCGGTTAGCCAACCTGAGCCCGCACACAGTTACAGTGCCTGTACATACAACATCACCAGTGGCCATAGAAGAGGGACAGTTGACGATTGGTGGCAGTGCACAGGAGAGCGTGGTATCCATGCCTTCTGTATCTGGTGAAAGCAGGCATAGCTGGATGTCCGGCAAGGCACCACATAGGCAGATGTACCAGGGTGCTCGTGGGAGGGCCACTAATCATCATGCCCCCTGACAGAAGTGCCACAACTGGTACCACCAGCTGCATGTTTCAGACTGTCATGAGGGCTCAGGCACATATGGACCTGTACATCAGACAGAGGGCTGCTCTCTCATCTGTAAGCAACAACTTCCATGAACTTGCAGGTGCCCTCTGTGATTATACCAAGGTCATGGATAGATGGTTGGGTGAGATAGCGGGCCTCATCGACCATGGATTGTCCGTGCTCGAACATGATGTGGGATTGGGGCGATGGCCATGTGGACGTAGGCCAGCCACACCAACAGCTGAAGGTTGATGTGGATGTGTTAGGATACCATGGCTCTCCCGTAGTGGAAGTACCAGCCCCAGCTCTGCAGGGGGGGGGTGCTGTCCACACCACACCACAGCAGGCCACATGCACGTGGCCCTAGCCAGTCCCAAGAGGGACCTGGTTCCAGCGGACATCTGTCATCATCAGGGGAGAGTAGCACATTGAGGCCTGTACCTGGACGTGCCCATGGAACCCCTGGTAAGCACAGTCCACCTGTCTATGTCCGGAGGTGGTGAACTGCACACCCTGCCAGGTATGGCCTGCAGTTGTCCAAGAAACACCTGTATAGGGCAACCACATGGCAGAACTGTGTGCATGCATACCCACACACTATACAAACACACCTAGGGCAACTCCATACCTACACACAGCACATCACCATGCCGATTTCAGCTAATTACACCCCTCACCCACACACATGGTTCATAGGTTCATAGGTAGGTACTAGGCTATTGGCCCTAGGGCCTATACAAGCCTAGCCAAAAAGGTACCATGGCTTTCACCACCCAAGAAAATTATTTTCCTGTGCCCCTGTCAAGCAGAACCACAGAAGTGATCCCCGGGGTGAATTTTCTATTACCCATCCAATCATCAAGATTTTTCCTGAAGAGTGTTAATGAGGGGCTCTGTTTGACATAGATAGGTAGTCTGTTCCAAAATATGAGAAGTCTCTGGGACAGGAATCTATCCCTCCAGCATGTTCTGTTTATTGTGGTGACAAGGTTTAGGTCCCTAGAGCACATAGCCAGGAGGGATTAGGATTTCTTTAAGTGGAGCATGTCCAAAAGCTCTGGGTTTGACATAGCTTTGTATGTTAGGCAGAGATCGCCTCTGAGAAGGCGATATGCGATGGAGTAAAGCTGGAGTTTTTTGAGACAGTCTGCGTAAGGCATCTGTTTGAGGCCAGTAATCCTCTTTGTGAGGTATTTTTGCGGCTTTTCCAGTTGTTGTAGATGTCTTGTGAGGTACATACCAAAAGGGGCATTGTACTCTATAATGGGTCTAATGAGTGATGAGTAGAGGGGAACAATGACCTCTTTTTTTTCTGGATGAGAAACCTTTTGTGATGAGGTGTGCCACGTAGAAGGATTTCCTGATCACTGTGGCAATGTGATTATCAAAGGAGAGACTACTGTCCACCTGTGTCCCAAGGTCTCTTATCACACTTTTGGTGTTAAGTAGACTACTGCCTATGTGGTAGTTCATGGGTACAGAGTTTTTACCAAAGGGGATGACAATGCACTTTTTGGCATTGAGCTTGAGACCATGTCTTTGACACCAGGCATCTGTCTCAGTGAGGCCTTTTTGTAGGATGTCCACTTCATTAGGAGTTTCTATTATGGCTCCTAGTTTGCAGTCATCTGCAAATTTAGTTAGCCAAAGACCTTCTTTGTTAGTCTGTACTTCAGAGAAGTAGATACCAAACAGGAGAGGACCCAGGACTGAACCCGGTAGTACTCCACTTGTCACTGGTCTGAAGTCTGATTTGGAGTCTGCTACTTTCACGGTGTAGGTTCTGTCAGTAAGCCAGTTGGCAACCCATCTTGTGACATAGGGATTTATACCTAGTTTAGTGAGTTTATCTATAATTCCAGAGTGGGGGATGGTGTTGAATGCCTTGGCGAGATCTGGATAGGCTGTGTGAACCACCTTACCCTCATCTATGGCTTTGGTGACTACTTCAAAGAAGTCTATCAGGTTTAGGAGACATGATCTGCCTTTTACAAACCCAAACTATGTGGGGTCCAGAGTTTGGAGATCTCTAATGTCTTTATTTATGAGTTCCATGATGTTACGTCTCCTGGCCTTGCAGACGAGGCTCGTCAGGCTAATGCGGCAGTAGTTCCTGAGGTCTGTTGTGACCCCCCCCCTTTGTGGAGTGGGATAACTGTTGCAGTGCACCATTCAATGGGCACAAAGCCCAAAGTGAGGCTATGACTGAACATGGTACTTAGGTGTGGTGCCAGTTCCTTCTGTAGTTCATGCAGAAGGCAGCCTGGGATGTTGTCAGGTCCCATGGATGCTGTGTTCTTGGCCTTGGAGAGTAAAGTTTTTACCTGTGCAGCCATGATTACAGGAACTTTGCATTCTTCCAGTATAAAGATGGGCCCTTTAGGGGGTGAGAAAGGGGTATTGTTAGACCTGAACCTATCTGCCAGGATGTTGGCAATATCAGTTGGTTCTGTATATTTAGTGTCATTGTGCTATAACTCAGAGCAGATCTGAGTGTTGCCATTGAGATTTTTGACATAGCTATAGAATGCTTTGTAGTTCTCTCTAGAATCAGTGTCAATTTTGTTTTCACAACTAGCGTTGGAGGATTTTATGAGGGATCTCAGCTTCTTACTGAGGCAGAACTGGGAGTTCCTCCAATCGTGGGATTTTACTCTTTTTTGCAACAATTTCTTTCTTCTGTTGTAGAATTTGTTTATGGCAGAAGACCACCAGATTGGCTTCCTTTTTTTGGAGGATAGCATCTTGGTTCTGTTAGGGATAGCACGATCCATGCACTCGTATAAGTGCTTATAAAGTGCATTTGTGTAGGATTCAGCAATCGTACCTTTATTGTCCATCTGCATGGGTGTCGTGAAGTTTGCCACGTCTGTCTTAAGAAGCGTGAAGTTGGCTTTGGAGAAATTATTTACGGTTGTTTTCCTAATGTGGGGTGGGAGTGGGATGTGGATGTCTAGGGTGATTAACTTGTGGTCAGATCTGACCAATGAGGAGCTGACCTCTGGTGTGAAACACCGGTCACCCATGTTGGTGATGACCAGGTCTAGGATATTGCAGCCCCTGGTGGGGGTGTGGATAAGTTGATCCAAGGCATTGGAATTGATGATTTCCAGAAAACGTTAAGTAAAAGAGTTGGTACATGAGTAGTTTTCCCAGTTAATGGTAGGGTAGTTGAAATCACCCATTATTAGAGTGTTGCGTTGTACCTTAAGATTTTCCAGTGTATCAAGAAAAGAGGAGTGAGAATCCTGGGGCATGGTGGGGGGTCTGTACCAAGCTATAATCTGGATTGCGGTTTTGCCCAGATTTAGTTGAACTTGGATAATCTCGGATGCATTATGCTGAGCAACTAGCTTGGAGGTGTGGATATCCTTAATGAATATGGACATGCCTCCACCTTTAGTGTTTCGGTCTGGGTTTGGTGGCCGGACAGTGTGGTATAAATTATAGCCTAGTAATGCAGGGGTGCTCTCTGGAGCCTTGAACCAGGTCTCTGTCACTGCACAGATGTCAATGTTCTCCATTTTAAGAGTGCATCGGGTGAGTCATTTTGAGGTTTAGACTTCTAGCATTGAGTAGCATCGCCCTCAGATTTTGCTTGCTTGTACCTGTTATGCTGGTGAATTTGTCATATGAACTTTGCCTAAAAAAGGCACTATAGGGGTGGCAAGAGCCTTTGCCAGTATCCGGAATCCCAAGTGCGACAGGTGCAGGCCATCTCTGGCAAAGCAGCGTGGTCTGTTGATCATGTCATCCCAGGGAGACAGATACTGGATTTCATTAGAATGACACCAGAAGCTTAGCCAACTGTTAAAGTCAATTCTTTTGTCCTTGTACTGTGGTGTCATTCTGGGTGAAGGCAGGATGCTACTCAGGGCTAGGGTCATACCAGCCTGGGCTACAAGATCGGAGAGCTACTCCATGTCTCTTTTCATGTAGTCCAGGGAGGTACGTCTCAGGTCATTCACACCAACATGGACAATGACAGAGTCATATTTGTACTTGTTGTGGAGTGACCTGAGTGTGTGCTTTATGTGGTGGATCCTGTCATCTGACAGGCAGCTGAAAGTAACTTTTTCCTTGTTTAGCCTGGTGAGTGGAACATCAGTGTGCCTGACTATAGAGTCACCTATGACTAGAGTGTTGGGTAAGTTATGCCTTATGGGCTGTAGTTGAGTGGCACACTGAGTATGTGGGCTATGTGTCATTTGGGTTGTGTTGGGGGGTGGAGGTTGCTTGCATTTCTGCTTTGGAGGTCTCTGTTCTTTGCGCAGATTTGTACTGAGAGCCTCCGTGAATGTAGGTGTGTGTTTTGTGCATCTGTGCGTGTGTTTTGGTGGTGTAGGTTTTGAGGGACTATGTGATGAGTGTGGTACAGTGCAAGTGTTTACCTTCTCCTCTTGAATGTCTAGGCCAGCCTTTGGTGATGAGAGCTTTGCTTCCAGTTTGGCTATATAAGTGCATCTCTCACAGGTCGTAGTGTTGGGTATTAGGAGGAGAGGGTTGTCTGTGTACATGAGGCAATTGCTGCATTGTCCCAAGATGCCCAGAATCATCAGGTAGACAGGAGAAAACACCGGGAGCTGACCTTTAGACATGCTTGAATAGGTGCTTATTTATTAAGTACTAAAAATAGTTTTCCTCTAGACAATTGAGGAAAGTTGAGTGCTGTAGTAATTTCTAACTTATTTAGTGCTTACAATGAGTTCTGAACAAGTGCTGAGATCAAAGAAACAGATGAGTGCTAAAACTAAAAAGCTGGCTAGTTGCAAGGGAAATTTTGAAGAACAGACTTTATGGCGCCAGGAATAGATTAACCCCAGTTAAGTGGGAGGGGGGCTTAGGAGCTCACAAACAGTCCTGGGCACAGCAAATCCATATCTGACATGCCACAGGAAAGTGGGGAAGCAAGCTTAGATTTTTTTTCCCAGTAAAGTGGAAATGGAGAAAGCTGGAACAGAAGTTAATTCAATGTTAAGAATCTCACTGGGCTGGGCTTCACAAATGTTCTCTATTAGATTGAGTGAACTAATGACACTAGACTGGGAGGAGTGTCACAGATCAAATATACAGTATGGGCGGGCAATTGCCAGGCCACCAAGTATAAGAACACACAACACTAGGGAAGGTAGGTGAGAAAAATGACAGTTCCTAGCTGTAGCCAATAAATGAAAATTTTAAATGGGACAAGTAGCAGACTCGAGAATGCTTTTAATTGTAAACAGACAAAAATGCACAGAAAAGCTCGGATAGAGCGCTCACAAACACAAAAAAAACCTCTCAGTATGAAAAAGTAGTTTACAGTTAAGTAATGTTAAAACAGTATAAAACAGTACATAAATGCAGCGAAACAATAAAAAAAACTTTATAACAATGCAAAAGTGTAGTAGATAAACTGTATAGCACAATTATAAGTGTTACAGAAGTGCAGTTCAGTGAAATAAGTGTAAGAAATAACTTATCCTGCAGTTGGAATCTTAAGGAATTTTCACTTATGCAATGCAATCCAGAGCCTGACAATACAAGCAGAACATTTATAAGACACAGGGTTTATATAGCAGTAAGAATGGAAAAGTTGGAAGATCAGATTACTACGCAGTCCCTGCTATTGCCCAATCACTCGTACTACAGAAGGTCAGGAAGCCTTGTTACTCTCAATAATAATGAACACAATCAGCAGAAAATGGCTGCCAGAAACACAGGAAATTCAAACAAAACTACCAGCCTAGACAACATGCCTCTATCAAGATTATGCCACCTGAGCAGAACACAGAAACCTCACTTTAAAAGCATGGAAAGAACACCCACAAAGAGAAAATACAATTCTCAGTATGAAAAAACAGTTTACAATTTAGTAATTTAAATAAAAAATGCAATTATAGTAACGCACACTATTACAGTTACTAGCTGTAGCCACTAATTGAAAGTTTTAAACAGATCAAGGAGCAAACTCGAGAATGCTTTTAGCTGTAAAGAGACAAAAGTGAACAGAAAAGCTCAGATAGAGCACTCACAAACAGAAAATACAACTCTCAGTATGAAAAAGCAGTTTACAGTTAAGTAAAGTTAAAACAGTATAAAACAGTACATAAATGCAGTGAAACAATAAAAAAAACTTTAAAACAGTACAAAAGTGTAGTAGATCAAATGTATAGCACAATTATAAACATTTCAGAAGTGCAGTTCAGTGAAATAAGTGTAAGAAATAACTTATCCTGCAGTTGGAATCTTAAGGAATTTCAACTTATGCAATGCAATCCAGAGCCTGACAATACAAGCAGAACCTTTATAAGACACAGGGTTTATATAGCAGTAATAATGGACGAGTTGGAAGATCAGATTACTACTCAGCCCCTGCTATTACCCAATCACTCGTACTACAGAAGGTCAGGAGGCCTTGTTACTCTCAATAATAATGAAGATAATCAGCAGAAAATGACTGCCAGAAACACAGGAAACTCAAAGAAAACTACCAGCCTAGACAACAGGCCTCTATCAAGATTATGCCACCTGAGCAGAACACAGAAACCTCACTTTAAAAGCATAGAAAGAACACCCACAAAGAGAAAATACAAGTCTCAGTATGAAAAAGCAGGTTACAATTTAGTAATTTAAATAAAAAATGCAATTATAGCAATGCAAACTAAGTTCCTAGCTGTAGCCACTAAATGAAAGTTTTAAACAGATCAAGGAGAACTCGAGAATGCTTTTAGCTGTAAACAGAGAAAAATGCACAGAAAAGCTCGGATAGAGCACTCACAAACAGAAAATACAACTCTCAGTATGAAAAAGCAGTTTACAGTTAAGTAATGTTAAAACAGTACATAAATGCAGTGAAACAATAAAAAAAGCTTTATAACAGTGCAAAAGTGTAGTAGATCAACTGTATAGCACAATTATAAGCATTTCAGAAGTGCAGTTCAGTGAAATAAGTGTAAGAAATAACTTATCCTGCTCTTGGAATCTTAAGGAATTTCCACTTATGCAATGCAATCCGGAGCCTGACAATAAAAGCAGAACCTTTATAAGACACAGGGTTTATACAGCAGTAAGAATGGACGAGTTGGAAGATCAGATTACTACTCAGCCCCTGCTTTTACCAAATCACCATACTACAGAAGGTCTGGAGGCCTTGTTACTCTCAATAATAATGAAGACAATCAGCAGAAAATGGCTGCCAGAAACACAGGAAACTCAAACAAAACTACCAGCCTAGACAACAGGCCTCTATGAAGATTATGCCACCTGAGCAGAACACAGAAATCTCACTTTAAAAGCACAGAAAGAACACCCACAAAGAGAAAATACAAGTCTCAGTATGAAAAAGCAGTTTACAATTTAGTAATTTAAATAAAAAATGCAATTATAGTAATGCACACTATTACAGTTCCTAGCTGTAGCCACTAAAAGAAAGTTTTAAACAGATCAAGGAGCAGACACGAGAATGCTTTTAGCTGTAAACAGACAAAAATGCAGAGAAAAGCTCGGATAGAGCACTCACAAACAGAAAATACAACTCTCAGTATGAAAAAGTAGTTTATAGTTAAGTAATGTTAAAACAGTATAAAACAGTACATAAATGCAGTGAAACAATAAAAAAAACTTTATAACAGTGCAAAATTGTAGTAGATCAACTGTATAGCACAATTATAAACATTTCAGAAGTGCAGTTCAGTGAAATAAGTGTAAGAAATAACTTATCCTGCAGTTGGAATCTTAAGGAATTTCGACTTATGCAATGCAATCCAGAGCCTGACAATACAAGCAGAACCTTTATAAGACACAGGGTTTATATAGCTGTAAGAATGGACGAGTTGGAAGATCAGATTACTACTCAGCCCCTGCTATTGCCCAATCACTCATACTACAGAAGGTCAGGAGGCCTTGTTACTCTCAATAATAATGAAGATAATCAGCAGAAAATGACTGCCAGAAACCCAGGAAACTCAAACAAAACTACCAGCCTAGACAACAGGCCTCTATCAAGATTATATCACCTGAGCAGAACACAGAAACCTCACTTTAAAAGCATAGAAAGAACACCCACAAAGAGAAAATACAATTCTCAGTATGAAAAAGTAGTTTACAATTTAGTAATTTAAATAAAAAATGCAATTGTAA
>NC_056734.1:58215909-58420909 GCF_019279795.1 Protopterus annectens
GGGGAAAAAAAAAAAAGAAAAAAATTTAAACAGACAAAAATGGCAGAGAGAAAGCATAGAAAGAACACCCACAAAGAGAAAATACAAGTCTCAGAATGAAAAAGCAGTTTACAGTTAAGTAATGTTAAAACAGTATAAAACAGTACATAAATGCAGTGAAACAATAAAAAAAGCTTTATAACAGTGCAAAAGTGTAGTAGATCAACTGTATAGCACAATTATAAGCATTTCAGAAGTGCAGTTCAGTGAAATAAGTGTAAGAAATAACTTATCCTGCTCTTGGAATCTTAAGGAATTTTCACTTATGCAATGCAATCCAGTGCCTGACAATACATGCAGAACCTTTATAAGACACAGGGTTTATATAGCAATAAGAATGGACGAGTTGGAAGATCAGATTACTACTCTGCCCCTGCTTTTACCCAATCACTGTACCACAGAAGGTCAGGAGGCCTTGTTACTCTCAATAATAATGAAGACAATCAGCAGAAAATGGCTGCCAGAAACACAGGAAACTCAAACAAAACTACCAGCATAGACAACAGGCCTCTATCAAGATTATGCCACCTGAGCAGAACACAGAAACCTCACTTTAAAAGCATAGAAAGAACACCCACAAAGAGAAAATACAATTCTCACTATGAAAAAGCAGTTTACAATTTAGTAATTTAAATAAAAAATGCAATTATGGTAATGCACACTATTACAGTTCCTAGCTGTAGCCACTAAATGAAAGTTTTAAACATCTCAAGGAGCAGACTCGAGAATGCTTTTAGCTGTATACAGACAAAAATGTACAGAAAAGCTCGGATAGAGCACTCACAAAGAGAAAATACAACTCTCAGTATGAAAAAGCAGTTTACAGTTAAGTAATGTTAAAACATTATAAAACAGTACATAAATGCAGTGAAATGATAAAAAAGCGATATAACAGTGCAGAAGTTTAGAAGATCAACTGTATAACACAATTACAAGCGTTTCAGAAGTGCAGTTCAGTGAAATAAATGTAAGAAATGACTTATCCTGCTTTTGGAATCTTAAGGAATTTCCACTTATGTAATGCAATCCAGAGCCTGACAATACAAGCAGAACCTTTATAAGACACATGGTTTATATAGCAGTAAGAATGGACGAGTTGGAAGATCAGATTATTACTCTGCCCCCTCTTTTACCCAATCACTGTACCACAGAAGGTCAGGAGGCCTTGTTACTCTCAATATCAATGAAGACAATCAGCAGAAAATGGTTGCCAGAAACACAGGAAACTCAAACAAAACTACCAGCCTAGACAACAGGCCTCTATCAAGATTATGCCACCTAAGCAGAACAAAGAAACCTCACTTTAAAAGCATAGAAAGAACACCCACAAAGAGAAAATACAAGTCTCAGTATGAAAAAGCAGTTTACAATTTAGGAATTTAAATAAAAAATGCAATTATAGTAATGCACACTATTACAGTTCCTAGCTGTAGCCACTAAATGAAAGTTTTAAACAGATCAAGGAGCAGACTTGAGAATGCTTTTAGCTGTAAACAGACAAAAATGCACAGAAAAGCTCAGATAGAGCACTCACAAACAGAAAATACAACTCTCAGTATAAAAAAGCAGTTTACAGTTAAATAATGTTAAAACAGTATAGAACAGTACATAAATGCAGTGAAACAATAAAAAAGCTTTATAACAGTACAAAAGTATAGTAGATCACCTGTATAGCACAATTATAAGCACTTCAGAAGTGCAGTTCAGTGAAATAATTGTAAGAAATAACTTATCCTGCTCTTGGAATCTTAAGTAATTTCCACTTATGCAATACAATCCAGAGCCTGAAAATATAAGCAGAACCTTTATAAGACACAGGGTTTATATAGCAGTAAGAATGGACGAGTTGGAAGATCAGATTACTACTCACCCCCTGCTTTTACCCAATCACGGTACTACAGAAGGTATGGAGGCCTTGTTACTCTCAATAATAATGAAGACAATCAGCAGAAAATGGCTGCCTGAAACACAGGAAACTCAAACAAAACTACCAGCCTAGACAATAGGCCTCTATCAAGATTATGCCACCTGAGCAGAACACAGAAACCTCACTTTAAAAGCATAGAAAGAACACCCACAAAGAGAAAATACAAGACTCAGTATGAAAATGCAGTTTACAATTTAGCAATTTAAATAAAAAATGCAATTATAGTAATGCACACTATTACAGTTCCTAGCTGTAGCCACTAAATGAAAGTTTTAAACAGATCAAGGAGCAGACTTGAGAATGCTTTTAGCTGTAAACAAACAAAAATGCAGAGAAAAGCTCAGATAGAGCACTCACAAAGAGAAAATACAACGCTCAGTATGAAAAAGCAGTTTACAGTTAAGTAAAGTTAAAACAGTATAAAACAGTACATAAATGCAGTGAAACAATAAAAAAAGCTTTATAACAGTACAAAAGTGTAATAGATCACCTGTATAGCACAATTATAAGCGTTTCAGAAGTGCAGTTCAGTGAAATAATTGTAAGAAATAACTTATCCTGCTCTTGGAATCTTAAGGAATTTCCACTTATGCAATACAATCCAGAGCCAGACAATACAAGCAGAACCTTTATAAGACACAGGGTTTATATAGCAGTAAGAATGGAAGAGTGGGAAGATCAGATTACTACGCAGCCCTTGCTCTTGCCCAATCACTCTTACTACAGAAGGTCAGGAGGCCTTGTTACTCTCAATAATAATGAAGACAATCAGCAGAAAATGGCTGCCAGAAACATAGGAAATTCAAACAAAACTACCAGCCTAGACAACAGGCCTTTATCAAGATGATGCCACCTGAGAAGAACACAGAAACCTCACTTTAAAAGCATAGAAAGAACACCCACAAAGAGAAAATACAAGTCTCAGAATGAAAAAGCAGTTTACAGTTAAGTAATGTTAAAACAGTATAAAACAGTACATAAATGCAGTGAAACAATAAAAAAAGCTTTATAACAGTGCAAAAGTGTAGTAGATCAACTGTATAGCACAATTATAAGCATTTCAGAAGTGCAGTTCAGTGAAATAAGTGTAAGAAATAACTTATCCTGCTCTTGGAATCTTAAGGAATTTTCACTTATGCAATGCAATCCAGTGCCTGACAATACATGCAGAAACTTTATAAGACACAGGGTTTATATAGCAATAAGAATGGACGAGTTGAAAGATCAGATTACTACTCTGCCCCTGCTTTTACCCAATCACTGTACCACAGAAGGTCAGGAGGCCTTGTTACTCTCAATAATAATGAAGACAATCAGCAGAAAATGGCTGCCAGAAACTCAGGAAACTCAAACAAAACTACCAGCATAGACAACAGGCCTCTATCAAGATTATGCCACCTGAGCAGAACACAGAAACCTCACTTTAAAAGCATAGAAAGAACACCCACAAAGAGAAAATACAATTCTCACTATGAAAAAGCAGTTTACAATGTTGTAATTTAAATAAAAAATGCAATTATAGTAATGCACACTATTACAGTTCCTAGCTGTAGCCACTAAATGAAAGTTTTAAACATCTCAAGGAGCAGACTTGAGAATGCTTTTAGCTGTATACAGACAAAAATGCACAGAAAAGCTCGGATAGAGCACTCACAAAGAGAAAATACAACTCTCAGTATGAAAAAGCAGTTTACAGTTAAGTAATGTTAAAACATTATAAAACAGTACATAAATGCAGTGAAACGATAAAAAAGCGATATAACAGTGCAGAAGTTTAGAAGATCAACTGTATAACACAATTACAAGCATTTCAGAAGTGCAGTTCAGTGAAATAAGTGTAAGAAATGACTTATCCTGCTCTTGGAATCTTAAGGAATTTCCACTTATGTAATGCAATCCAGAGCCTGACAATACAAGCAGAACCTTTATAAGACACATGGTTTATATAGCAGTAAGAATGGATGAGTTGGAAGGTCAGATTACTACTCAGCCTCTGCTATTACCCAATCACTCATACTACAAAAGATCAGGAGGCCTTGTTACTCTCAATATCAATGAAGACAATCAGCAGAAAATGGTTGCCAGAAACAGAGGAAACTCAAACAAAACTACCAGCCTAGACAACAGGCCTCTATCAAGATTATGCCACCTGAGCAGAACCACAGAAACCTCACTTTAAAAGCATAGAAAGAACACCCACAAAGAGAAAATACAAGTCTCAGTATGAAAAAGCAGTTTACAATTTAGTAATTTAAATAAAAAATGCAATTATAGTAATGCACACTATTACAGTTCCTAGCTGTAGCCACTAAATGAAAGTTTTAAACAGATCAAGGAGCAGACTCGAGAATGCTTTTAGCTGTAAACAGACAAAAATGCACAGAAAAGCTCAGATAGAGCACTCACAAACAGAAAATACAACTCTCAGTATAAAAAAGAAGTTTACAGTTAAGTAAAGTTAAAACAGTATAAAACAGTACATAAATGCAGTGAAACAATAAAAAAAGCTTTATAACAGTACAAAAGTGTAGTAGATCACCTGTATACCACAGTTATAAGCGTTTCAGAAGTGCAGTTCAGTGAAATAATTGTAAGAAATAACTTATCCTGCTCTTGGAATCTTAAGTAATTTCCACTTATGCAATACAATCTAGAGCCTGACAATATAAGCAGAACATTTATAAGACACAGGGTTTATATAGCAGTAAGAATGGATGAGTTGGAAGATCAGATTACTACTCACCCCCTGCTTTTACCCAGTCACTGTACTACAGAAGGTCTGGAGGCCTTGTTACTCTCAATAATAATGAAGACAATAAGTAGAAAATGCCTGACAGAAACACAGGAAAGTCAAACAAAACTACCAGCCTAGACAACAGGCCTCTATCAAGATTATGCCACCTGAGCAGAACACAGAAACCTCACTTTAAAAGCATAGAAAGAACACCCACAAAGAGAAAATACAAGTCTCAGTATGAAAATGCAGTTTACAATTTAGTAATTTAAATAAAAAATGCAATTATAGTAATGCACACTATTACAGTTCCTAGCTGTAGCCACTAAATGAAAGTTTTAAACAGATCAAGGAGCAGACTTGAGAATGCTTTTAGCTGTAAACAGACAAAAATGCAGAGAAAAGCTCGGATAGAGCACTCACAAAGAGAAAATACAACGCTCAGTATGAAAAAGCAGTTTACAGTTAAGTAAAGTTAAAACAGTATAAAACAGTACATAAATGCAGTGAAACAATAAAAAAAGCTTTATAACAGTACAAAAGTGTAATAGATCACCTGTATAGCACAAATATAAGCATTTCAGAAGTGTAGTTCAGTGAAATAATTGTAAGAAATAACTTATCCTGCTCTTGGAATCTTAAGGAATTTCCCCTTATGCAGTACAATCCAGAGCCAGACAATACAAGCAGAACCATTATAAGACACAGGGTTTATATAGCAGTAAGAATGGAAGAGTGGGAAGATCAGATTACTACGCAGCCCTTACTATTTCCCAATCACTCTTACTACAGAAGGTCAGGAGGCCTTGTTACTCTCAATAATAATGAAGACAATCAGCAGAAAATGGCTGCCAGAAACATAGGAAATTCAAACAAAACTACCAGCCTAGACAACAGGCCTCTATCAAGATGATGCCACCTGAGAAGAACACAGAAACCTCACTTTAAAAGCATAGAAAGAACACCCACAAAGAGAAAATACAAGTCTCAGAATGAAAAAGCAGTTTACAGTTAAGTAATGTTAAGACAGTATAAAATAGTACATAAATGCAGTGAAACAATAAAAAAAGCTTTATAACAGTGCAAAAGTGTAGTAGATCAACTGTATAGCACAATTATAAGCATTTCAGAAGTGCAGTTCAGTGAAATAAGTGTAAGAAATAACGTATCCTGCTCTTGGAATCTTAAGGAATTTTCACTTATGCAATGCAATCCAGTGCCTGACAATACATGCAGAACCTTTATAAGACACAGGGTTTATATAGCAATAAGAATGGACGAGTTGGAAGATCAGATTACTACTCTGCCCCTGCTTTTACCCAATCACTGTACCACAGAAGGTCATGAGGCCTTGTTACTCTCAATAATAATGAAGATAATCAGCAGAAAATGACTGCCAGAAACACAGGAAATGCAAAGAAAACTACCAGCCTAGACAACAGGCCTCTGTCAAGATTATGCCACCTGAGCAGAACACAGAAACCTCACTTTAAAAGCATAGAAAGAACACCCACAAAGAGAAAATACAAGTCTCAGTATGAAAAAGCAGGTTACAATTTAGTAATTTAAATAAAAAATGCAATTATAGCAATGCAAACTAAGTTCCTAGCTGTAGCCACTAAATGAAAGTTTTAAACAGATCAAGGAGAACTCGAGAATGCTTTTAGCTGTAAACAGAAAAAAATGCACAGAAAAGCTCGGATAGAGCACTCACAAACAGAAAATACAACTCTCAGTATGAAAAAGCAGTTTACAGTTAAGTAATGGTAAAACAGTACATAAATGCAGTGAAACAATAAAAAAAGCTTTATAACAGTGCAAAAGTGTAGTAGATCAACTGTATAGCACAATTATAAGCATTTCAGAAGTGCAGTTCAGTGAAATAAGTGTAAGAAATAACTTATCCTGCTCTTGGAATCTTAAGGAATTTCCACTTATGCAATGCAATCCGGAGCCTGACAATACAAGCAGAACCTTTATAAGACACAGGGTTTATATAGCAATAAGAATGGATGAGTTGGAAGATCAGATTACTACTCAGCCCCTGCTTTTACCAAATCACCGTACTACAGAAGGTCTGGAGGCCTTGTTACTCTCAATAATAATGAAGACAATCAGCAGAAAATGGCTGCCAGAAACACAGGAAACTCAAACAAAACTACCAGCCTAGACAACAGGCCTCTATGAAGATTATGCCACCTGAGCAGAACACAGAAATCTCACTTTAAAAGCACAGAAAGAACACCCACAAAGAGAAAATACAAGTCTCAGTATGAAAAAGAAGTTTACAATTTAGTAATTTAAATAAAAAATGCAATTATAGTAATGCACACTATTACAGTTCCTAGCTGTAGCCACTAAAAGAAAGTTTAAAACAGATCAAGGAGCAGACACGAGAATGCTTTTAGCTGTAAACAGACAAAAATGCAGAGAAAAGCTCGGATAGAGCACTCACAAACAGAGAATACAACTCTCAGTATGAAAAAGTAGTTTATAATTAAGTAATGTTAAAACAGTATAAAACAGTACATAAATGCAGTGAAACAATAAAAAAAGCTTTATAACAGTGCAAAAGTGTAGTAGATCAACTGTATAGCACAATTATAAGCATTTCAGAAGTGCAGTTCAGTGAAATAAGTGTAAGAAATAACTTATCCTGCTCTTGGAATCTTAAGGAATTTTCACTTATGCAATGCAATCCAGTGCCTGACAATACATGCAGAACCTTTATAAGACACAGGGTTTATATAGCAATAAGAATGGACGAGTTGGAAGATCAGATTACTACTCTGCCCCTGCTTTTACCCAATCACTGTACCACAGAAGGTCAGGAGGCCTTGTTACTCTCAATAATAATGAAGACAATCAGCAGAAAATGGCTGCCAGAAACACAGGAAACTCAAACAAAACTACCAGCATAGACAACAGGCCTCTATCAAGATTATGCCACCTGAGCAGAACACAGAAACCTCACTTTAAAAGCATAGAAAGAACACCCACAAAGAGAAAATACAATTCTCACTATGAAAAAGCAGTTTACAATTTAGTAATTTAAATAAAAAATGCAATTATGGTAATGCACACTATTACAGTTCCTAGCTGTAGCCACTAAATGAAAGTTTTAAACATCTCAAGGAGCAGACTCGAGAATGCTTTTAGCTGTATACAGACAAAAATGTACAGAAAAGCTCGGATAGAGCACTCACAAAGAGAAAATACAACTCTCAGTATGAAAAAGCAGTTTACAGTTAAGTAATGTTAAAACATTATAAAACAGTACATAAATGCAGTGAAATGATAAAAAAGCGATATAACAGTGCAGAAGTTTAGAAGATCAACTGTATAACACAATTACAAGCGTTTCAGAAGTGCAGTTCAGTGAAATAAATGTAAGAAATGACTTATCCTGCTCTTGGAATCTTAAGGAATTTCCACTTATGTAATGCAATCCAGAGCCTGACAATACAAGCAGAACCTTTATAAGACACATGGTTTATATAGCAGTAAGAATGGACGAGTTGGAAGATCAGATTACTACTCTGCCCCTGCTTTTACCCAATCACTGTACCACAGAAGGTCAGGAGGCCTTGTTACTCTCAATATCAATGAAGACAATCAGCAGAAAATGGTTGCCAGAAACACAGGAAACTCAAACAAAACTACCAGCCTAGACAACAGGCCTCTATCAAGATTATGCCACCTGAGCAGAACCACAGAAACCTCACCTTAAAAGCAAAGAAAGAACACCCACAAAGAGAAAATACAAGTCTCAGTATGAAAAAGCAGTTTACAATTTAGTAATTTAAATAAAAAATGCAATTATAGTAATGCACACTATTACAGTTCCTAGCTGTAGCCACTAAATGAAAGTTTTAAACAGATCAAGGAGCAGACTCGAGAATGCTTTTAGCTGTAAACAGACAAAAATGCACAGAAAAGCTCAGATAGAGCACTCACAAACAGAAAATACAACTCTCAGTATAAAAAAGCAGTTTACAGTTAAGTAAAGTTAAAACAGTATAAAACAGTACATAAATGCAGTGAAACAATAAAAAAAGCTTTATAACAGTACAAAAGTGTAGTAGATCACCTGTATAGCACAATTATAAGCGTTTCAGAAGTGCAGTTCAGTGAAATAATTGTAAGAAATAACTTATCCTGCTCTTGGAATCTTAAGTAATTTCCACTTATGCAATACAATCTAGAGCCTGACAATATAAGCAGAACATTTATAAGACACAGGGTTTATATAGCAGTAAGAATGGATGAGTTGGAAGATCAGATTACTACTCACCCCCTGCTTTTACCCAGTCACCGTACTACAGAAGGTCTGGAGGCCTTATTACTCTCAATAATAATGAAGACAATCAGCAGAAAATGGCTGACAGAAACACAGGAAAGTCAAACAAAACTACCAGCCTAGACAACAGGCCTCTATCAAGATTATGCCACCTGAGCAGAACACAGAAACCTCACTTTAAAAGCATAGAAAGAACACCCACAAAGAGAAAATACAAGTCTCAGTATGAAAATGCAGTTTACAATTTAGTAATTTAAATAAAAAATGCAATTATAGTAATGCACACTATTACAGTTCCTAGCTGTAGCCACTAAATGAAAGTTTTAAACAGATCAAGGAGCAGACTTGAGAATGCTTTTAGCTGTAAACAGACAAAAATGCAGAGAAAAGCCAGGATAGAGCACTCACAAACAGAAAATACAACACTCAGTATGAAAAAGCAGTTTACAGTTAAGTAAAGTTAAAACAGTATGAAACAGTACATAAATGCAGTGAAACAATAAAAAAAGCTTTATAACAGTACAAAAGTGTAATAGATCACCTGTATAGCACAATTATAAGCATTTCAGAAGTGCAGTTCAGTGAAATAATTGTAAGAAATAACTTATCCTGCTCTTGGAATCTTAAGGAATTTCCACTTATGCAATACAATCCAGAGCCAGACAATACAAGCAGAACCTTTATAAGACACAGGGTTTATATAGCAGTAAGAATGGAAGAGTGGGAAGATCAGATTACTACGCAGCCCTTGCTATTGCCCAATCACTCTTACTACAGAAGGTCAAGAGGCCTTGTTACTCTCAATAATAATGAAGACAATCAGCAGAAAATGGCTGCCAGAAACTTAGGAAATTCAAACAAAACTACCAGCCTAGACAACAGGCCTCTATCAAGATGATGCCACCTGAGAAAAACACAGAAACCTCACTTTAAAAGCATAGAAAGAACACCCACAAAGAGAAAATACAAGTCTCAGAATGAAAAAGCAGTTTACAGTTAAGTAATGTTAAGACAGTATAAAACAGTACATAAATGCAGTGAAACAATAAAAAAAGCTTTATAACAGTGCAAAAGTGTAGTAGATCAACTGTATAGCACAATTGTAAGCATTTCAGAAGTGCAGTTCAGTGAAATAAGTGTAAGAAATAACTTATCCTGCTCTTGGTATCTTAAGGAATTTTCACTTATGCAATGCAACCCAGTGCCTGACAATACATGCAGAACCTTTATAAGACACAGGGTTTATATAGCAATAAGAATGGACGAGTTGGAAGATCAGATTACTACTCTGCCCCTGCTTTTTACCCAATCACTGTACCACAGAAGGTCTGGAGGCCTTGTTACTCTCAATAATAATGAAGACAATCAGCAGAAAATGGCTGCCAGAAACACAGGAAACTCAAACAAAACTACCAGCATAGACAACATGCCTCTATCAAGATTATGCCACCTGAGCAGAACACAGAAACCTCACTTTAAAAGCATAGAAAGAACACCCACAAAGAGAAAATACAATTCTCAGTATGAAAAAGCAGTTTACAATTTAGTAATTTAAATAAAAAATGCAATTATAGTAATGCACACTATTACAGTTCCTAGCTGTAGCCACTAAATGAAAGTTTTAAACATCTCAAGGAGCAGACTCGAGAATGCTTTTAGCTGTATACAGACAAAAATGCACAGAAAAGCTCGGATAGAGCACTCAGAAAGAGAAAATACAACTCTCAGTATGAAAAAGCAGTTTACAGTTAAGTAATGTTAAAACATTATAAAACAGTACATAAATGCAGTGAAACGATAAAAAAGCGATATAACAGTGCAGAAGTTTAGAAGATCAACTGTATAACACAATTACAAGCATTTCAGAAGTGCAGTTCAGTGAAATAAGTGTAAGAAATGACTTATCCTGCTCTTGGAATCTTAAGGAATTTCCACTTATGTAATGCAATCCAGAGCCTGACAATACAAGCAGAACCTTTATAAGACACATGGTTTATATAGCAGTAAGAATGGACGAGTTGGAAGGTCAGATTACTACTCAGCCTCTGCTATTACCCAATCACTCATACTACAAAAGGTCAGGAGGCCTTGTTACTCTCAATATCAATGAAGACAATCAGCAGAAAATGGTTGCCAGAAACACAGGAAACTCAAACAAAACTACCAGCCTAGACAACAGGCCTCTATCAAGATTATGCCACCTGAGCAGAACCACAGAAACCTCACTTTAAAAGCATAGAAAGAACACCCATAAAGAGAAAATACAAATCTCAGTATGAAAAAGCAGTTTACAATTTAGTAATTTAAATAAAAATGCAATTACATTAATGCACACTATTACAGTTCCTAGCTGTAGCCACTAAATGACAGTTTTAAATCGATCAAGGAGCAGACTCAAGAATGCTTTTAACTGTAAACAGACAAAAATGCACAGAAAAGCTCGGATAGAGCACTCACAAACAGAAAATGCAACTCTCAGTATGACAAAGCAGTTTACAGTTAAGTAATGTTAAAACAGTTTAAAACAGTACATAAATGCAGTGAAACAATAAAAAAGCTTTATAACAGTGCAAAAGTGTAGTAGATCAACTGTATAGCACAATTATAAGCGTTTCAAAAGTGCAGTTGATTGAAATAAGTGTAAGAAATAACTTATCCTGCTCTTGGAATCTTAAGGAATTTCTGGCCCATCCTTGGTGTCTGGCAAACCAACAACACACCCTGTGCATATAATGATACCTGTGCCACATCCTGTCATCCGTAACCTTCATGCAGGGACAGGCTAATATGTTTCTGATGCACACGGTGACTGTATTACAGTGTACCAATGTACTACTGTGTAAGATGTTGTCAGCAGTAATGGTTAATGCATACATGTCAGGTAGTGTAGCTGTCCTGCTTTGATGCATTATAGCTATTAGTAACACTGAGTGGTAGTGGTCTCCATAATGTTATGCATTTGTGTTGTAGGAGTACATGTGTCAGCAGGAGGATGGTCTGCAGTCATATTCCACAAGGGTATGGCACTGTGGTGACACCATGTCTGTGACATATCCTGGGTGCAGTTGAACACATGTCACAGGTCTGTATAACAGTTACTGTCTGTGCCACATGGACAGGTGTCCCACTGGGACATGTATAATCAGCAACCTGATGTAGATCCATCCACATACATGCACACTCTTACTTGGCAACACTGGAACTAGACCCCTACCTAGGTATACAGTGCTACTGATGTGTGTGCACACACCACACAGCATTTAGGTTGAGGTGTGTTCCAGGTTACATGTTACATGCAGAACATCCCCAGACATATACAGTATGGTAATTGGTGAGGTAATGGTTGTATATGGACAATATATAGTGTGACATACCATCATATGCACATTAACAGATACATACCAGGCAGACACACATCCAAGAGACCTGGGACTATCGGTGCTAACTAACTTGTCAGTGTGTCCAGTGTGTTACAGGTAGGCTGAACACAACACATGCATAACTGGGCTGGATTGTGTTATCAGTTACCTGTATGGTTAATGGTAACAGTGGTCTCCATACAGTGGTAAATGGGACATGTACTGGGGGTGCCATGGTGTAATGACAGTGTACACAGCACCTACACCCCACTGTGGATATTGTACACGCTGGAACCCATGATGACACTCTGACATACCCACCATCACACATTGCCCATGACTGCTATACAACCCATTGTCCATCTCAACAGTGGTACTACAGGGATATGCATCTAATGCACATTCCACAGGCATGGTAGGGTGAAGCATTGTCATGCCTCACATATGGGCAGCAACACCACTATCCATAATACTGTGTGGCAATGTTTATTGTAATAGGACTACGTGGCCTCGGAATGCTGTACCCTACAGATATACACACATGCACACATACACACACTTGCCAGAACTCAATGGGTATCCCATGCCTATCAACCCATTTGTGCAACACTGTTGTGCTGGTACTGTAAGGCTCATGTAGCCATTAGGGAGAGGAGTGTAACAAAGTACATGTAATGTCTGGTACATCAGCAGCCACATCAAACTATGGCAATGGGTGTTGCAGTGGGTATGAAGGCCCTCATGGTATTCCAAACTACAGGTGTACTAACACACAGACACTGATATCCTCAGTAATGCAAACATACACATTTGTCAGTACTGGGGTGAATCACTGCAGGTGGTCATAGGTGTGTACCTAGTTATTGTCCATGGAGAGATGTGAAGTGTAGGGGATGTGTGTACAGTGGTATCATGCCAGCTGCCATGTTCCAACAGGCAATCTATCAAAAAACACCACTGTGGTGACCCTCACGGTGAGAGTGACATGCATCAGCCAATCCTCTGGGTGCCTCCTGCAAATGGCCACTGAGGTGATCCAGTTGACATGTATGCAACATGTATTACAACACACAGTTAAAGTCTGTGATGGCGACCTGTAGCCAAGCATGTTTTGTTGACTGTCATAGTGTAGTAGAGGTACCCATGGCATGTGGGGCATACAGGGTGTTGTATCCTATCTGTGCCAGTTATAGCACAGCTGGGCAGACATGTAAGTGTCAGTCAAGTATAGGTTGTCTGTACGTATCCAAGCTGGATATCTGCCATCTGCACATCTGTACAGGGCCTGACAGACATCATCTTGGCAATTAGCTATGCAGTAGGATGAATGTGTCAAAAGATAGATGTTTGACAACAATATGTATGCCATTACTACAGGCTGGAAGCCCTCACTGACATGTGCTGTACAGACAGTAATCTACAGTTACTTTCCACATGTCAGATCATTATCCAGTAGGGGATTTATACTGTGACACAGCTCACACACTAGGAACATGATTGTGAGGCCTCAGAGTCCAGCTATGCCTTCAGGGATGCCTGTTGCCAGTACTATAATTAACAATCTACTCTTGCTAGGGAAAGCACTGTCAACGGTAGTCACAGCATGATACACTACATGCCAGTGTGACGGCACGTACCTGGGTTACTACCCTTGTATGAAACACATTCACAGGCATAAGAGTGATGTACAGGTCTTATATACTCAAGTGTCACTGGCATGACACTCACACCCTTGCTACTGTAATGACAGCACAAAGACACATGTTTTGTACATGGCATTACATACACTTATTACAGATGTCATTACCCTGCTAAGTTATCAGACTGGGATGTGAGCACTGGTTACCAGGGCTAAGCCATGCTTAGCAGGTTTCAGCATTGCTGCAATATAAATCCTAAGCACATTTACGCAATGGTAAGCAAAGTCTACACAGTGTAAGCACCTGTACATTTAACCATACCTTAGTACTGCATAGCTTCGCGCAAACCTGCGCAAATGCACTTAATGCTGCTCAAAATTGCCTTAACCACTCTGTATCCAACAGCCCTTGTTCTGCCCAGCAACAAAATAAACAGCACTTGAACACAGGACCCTGAACACTATAGTCACAACAGTTAACCACTACACCATGACAGCTGTGAAAAGAGTTGTTGTTTCCCCAATATATCTGTCAGTACACATATTAAATAGTATTGAACAATTGCTGTGGCGTCCACAATTGTGTAGTACTTCTTAGTGATATTACTGTTGGATCACATATGTTGTTATATCTAAATATACACATATCAGACACATACAGTGTGATACATCTGGGAATGTATACACAACAGTAATATTTACACATGACATGGATATGGATATATACATATACATATGTAGATATATGTCTACATGTACCTACACATATATATTCATATATATCTATTTATACACATCTGTATAGTGCGTCATATATATGGCCATTTATAGATCTCTGTGTATGTGTGTATGTATATATATATATATATATATATATATATATATATATATATATATATGTATATATATATATATATATATGTATGTACATTCTATATGTACAGATATACCTATTTATGTCGATATATATGTAGATATCTATAACTATATGTGCATATGTATCTCAACAGATATACCTATTTATGTTGATATATATGTTGATATGCATAACTATATGTGCATATATATCTGATCGGTATATGTGTAGACATATATAGCTATGTATATATATATATATATATATATATATATATATATATATTTATATATGTATATATATATATATGTATGTAGATATGTATATGTCTATATATCTATATAGATATATGTATGTATATGTATATATATATATATATATATATATATATATATATATATATATATATACATATATGTTTACCATATGTCCAGAACATGGAGTGGAGTCCTACCTCAGCACCAATAGTCTCAACCTCTTAGTGCAAGGGGATGTCATGTATGTATTGCAGGTATATATGTAGACTGTTGCTACTGTAACATGGGTTGCCTTAACAGACATGTTGTGTGTGGGAGCTCACATCTGCTTTTGACATGTTTGCCATCGGTTACTGACAGACATCCTAAGGACATCATAGTACAGTACCACTGATAGCACAGTAATGATCCTGTGGACTACAGCTGAGATATGACCAATATATGTGTACAGTCTTGCACTCTGTGGTCAGTCCAGTGGTGTACACAGATCCCCTTTGTGCGAGACATGTGGACCAAGCCTGACAATGTGGATGTTAAGAGCCATGTACATGGGTATATCATGTAAATATTGGACTAAATATGCTCACACAGTTTATGAATTCACACACGCCTGTTTGCCCTGACACATAATACCTGGTGGTGCAGAGGTCACATGGCCACATACTACCCAGTAGTTAGTGACATACATCTGGACAGAATCTCATTGCTTTGTCAGAAATACACAACAGTTATGGTGGCCGGCATTAGTATGTCTTGCAAATATCTGGACATAACAGCACACTGGGTAATTACACTAAGCTGCTAGGCATGTAACAAAGCACTGTGCAAACTACAGGCAGCTTGCTACAGCACTGGACTACATTTTGTATTGGGGAATACACATGTACCTGCAAATATAGCAGGCTCTACAGGCATGTCACAGCACAGAGTAACAGACACCTGTGAGAAAATGCATACCCACAACTAATGTGAATACAGCCGCATATGGTATGCAAGCTTAATATGACACTATATGGACTGTCTGATAAACACCATCCTCATATGTGCCGCTCACACACTAACCCCACAAAAACTGGGTCACAACACAGTGTGGTCCAATGCCTGTCTATGGTATGGGACAGGTGTGTGTTTGGCCTTACAGACATGTGAGCTGATAGGGTACCATACAATGGAGAAGCATGTAACATCAGATATAACAGGACCAAGAACAATGGCATCTACCACAGTCTGTGCACAGGCCAAGGTACGTATTCGCAATACACATACTGTCGACAATTACCATATGTACACAGACCCCAGTACTGTACACACAACCACAGAATGCCCAGGTTATGTCCTCAGAAATAACCCCTACTATACATAACATGTCTAGCAGTCTGATATCTGACTGGCTTTTTATCAGGTATGATGTCAATAAATAATGGTGTATAGAACATATGCACCTCTTACTGCATGACATATGTACAAAGGTTGACAGACTTGTGGCTGGAGCCACAAACACTGGGCCAATATTGGCATGTTGCTGTGATACCCTCAGACATTTACCTTCATAACAGGGTTTGTCATGACATATATCCAAGAATATTTTAGTATATAAAGAAACTGTTTTTACACTGAAATTTGACACCTTAACACCAAAAGGCTTGCGCAGAGAAGTAATTTGGAGAAGTTTGCTTTAAAATTTGATTAAAGTGTTTTTTTAATTGATTGATTGTTCTATTAATTGACTGTTGGTGGCGGATTTATAGGGGAATGCGTCTTTTGTAATTTTGTACTCTCTGAAGGCTATTGTGGCCGAGGCGCTAAGTTAGTGGAATAAATTTTAATTGTGGATCTGATTCCTGCTGTCGTTTTTTGGATATTTGTATTTGGTCTGCTGCTAGTTGTATTTTTTTGTGACATATGTTCTATGAGGGATATGAAGTCAGTAACTCTCCTGGCTGTCACCATGTACTGACTGCAATCCTCAGACTATGTTTCTGCAGTTCTAAGTTAGGTGATCTGTGAGTAACACAAGAGATATAAGATGCCAAACACTGCCCAATCTGCAGATAACACTACAGGTGGGAGTTTCCTCAAACACATAACAATGTTATGACAAGTATTAAATCATGTAGACCAGCCATATCCACACACACCCTGTTAAACCAACATTACTCCAAATGCAGAAGAGCGACACTTACATTCTGTAGTCATGTCTGGCACATCCCCCTCCTGTTTGTTGGCCTGTCTCCACAGTGTATTTTGTTAGAGGTAAATCCCAATACCATTGGGATTTACCTCTAACAAAATACACTATATTAGTAACAGCCTGCAGCCTGCATATCATAGCTGGAGCCTTCCTGTGTCCTGACAGAGTGCTCTTCAAACTATCTGGAGATATACAGAGCTAAGTATATTTTTCTGGCACTTCAGAGATGTGCACTGTTAATTGTTGTTTGACTAATTTTTTATCATTGCTGGCTGACGTCAGAGTTGTGCACTGTTATTTTTGCTTCACTGTATAGTTTTTCAGATCTCAGCTGAAGGTGTTTTTCCCCCCTCTCCCTATTTCTCCGTGTCTTAAGTTGATATAACCTGGTTTTAGATCCTGTGTGTTATCTGACTATCTCAAGGATTACTTGCTTAAAATTAGACCCTCTTAGTAACAGTCTGCACATACCTCTCAACTGTCCCTGATTTTGACTCAGATTTTAACTCTGTCCCTCTTAATCCCTCCTAAAACTAGTGACTTTTGGAGGAAAGGTGGTAAATTACACTTAATGAATAATGACAATAATTAAGAGTTATAAACTTCTTTTACTTCAGAAAATGTGCATTAATTCATATGCTCTGATTCTGTCAATGTTTCAAGTTAATAACACTAATATTTTAAAAGTGTCCCTGATTGTCCCTGATTTTTTCTTGACTTGTCCCTGATTCTGTTGAAATGTGTCCCCAATTGGTTGAGAGGTCTGAGCCTGTATATCATTGCTGGAGCCTTCCTGTGACCTGAAAGAGTGCTCCTCAAACTATCTGGAGATATACAGAGCTAAGTATATTTTTCTGGCACTTCAGAGTTGTGTACTGTTAATTGTTGTTTGACTAATTTTATATCATTGCTGGCTGACTTCAGAGCTGTGCACTGTTATTTTTGCTTCACTGTATAGTTTTTTAGATCTCTGCTGAAGGTGTTGGTTTCCCTTACCCATCCTCCCCATTCCTGTCTTGTTTAAATTTGGAGGCTTTTGCAGTTGCCCGCCCCAACTGTAGATTTGATCTGGGACACTCCCCCCAGTCCCATCTCTTTACCTCATTCTACCTAATAGACTCCTTCTGCACTTGTTTTAGTCATTTTTAATTTAATTGCATTTTTTAAACTGTTTGGTCTAACATTGCTACATACTCAAGTGTACTAGCTTGCACTGCATTTAAATTGTTTTTACTGCTGTTTTAGCTACTTTTATATATATATTTATATATATATATATATATATATATATATATATATATATATATATATATACACACACACACACACACACACACACACACACATATATATATATATATATATATATATATATATATATATATATATATATATCTATATTAATAAACAATCTAAACCTTTCTCCTACCTTTCCTGTAACTAGTGTAGTCCAGATTCAGATTTGCTGTATCCAGGACTGTATGTAAGCTTCTTAGCCCCCCCGCCACACAGCTTTCTGTGTTGGAGGTAAGCCTTCTAGCTTATCATTGGGAGTAGTAAGCAATAGGTAACCGATCTACCACATAAGGAGTGGTTCTGGCTCAGAAATTGTAGTTATTGGCCGTTTGGGCAGTTTTTCCATCTTCCTCAACATTTTGATTTCAAAAGCCCACATTTGCACTTGTTTCCCCCCTTTCCTGTAACTAGTTTAGTCCAGATACAGATTCTTAGTTTTAGCACTTGAATTTGCATATTCGTGATCAGCACTTGTTCAGAACTTGTTGTAAGCACTAAATAACTACTAATTACTACAGCACTCAACCTTCCTCATCACCTAGAGGAAAACAGTTTTGGTACTTACTTTCCTCACTTGCTTAGAGAAAAACAGCTCTTGTACTCACTTTCCTCACTTATCTAGAGGAAAATAGTTTTTTTTAATCAGGCATGTCCAAGAGTCAGCTCCCAGTGTTCTCTGCTGTCTATCTGATGAATCTGGGCATCTTGAGGCAATTTAGAAATTGCTTCATGTACACAGACAACACTCTCCTCCTACCACCCAACACTACAACCTGTGAGAGATGCACTTATCTAGCCAAACTGGAGGTAAAGCTCTCTCCAACCAAGACTAAACTTGACAGTCAAGAGGAAAAGGTAAACACTTGCACCATATCACACTCATCAAATAATCTCACTAAATCTACACCACCAAAATTCACACATAGAAACACGAAAACATCCGCGGAGGCTCTCAATAATAATCTGCTCAAGCAACAGAGACCTCCAAAGCAGAAATGCAAGCAACCTCCACCCTCCAACACAACCCAAATGACACATAACCTGCAGACTCAGTGTGCCACTCAACCTCAGCCAATAAGGCAAAATAATGTACCCAACACACTAGTCATAGGTGAATCTATAGTAAGGCACACTGATGTCCCACTCACCAGGCTAAACAAGAAGGTTACTGTCAGCTGCCTGTCGGGAGCCAGGATCCGCCACATAATCAACGCTCTCAGGTCACTCCACAACAAGTACAAATATGACTCTGTCATTGTCCATGTTGGTGTGAACGACCTGAGACATACCTCCCTGGACTACATGAAAAGAGACATGGAAGAGCTCTCTGATCTTGTAGCCCAGGTATGACCCTAGGCCTGAGTAGCATTCTGCCATCACCCAGAATGATGCTGCAGTACAAGGACAAAATGATTGACTTCAACAATTGACTATGCTTCTGGTGTCATTCTAAAGGAATCCAGTATCTGTCTGCCTTGGATGACATGGTTGACAGACCACAATGCTTTGCCAGAGATGGCCTGCACCTGTCACCCCTGGGATTCCGGATACTGGCTAAGGTTCTTGCCACCCCATAGTGCCTTTTTAGGCAAGGTTCAAATGACAAATTCACCACCGTAACAGGAACAGGCAAGCAAAAACTGAAGGTGATGTTACTCAATGCTAGAAGTCTAAATCTCAAAATGCACTCACTCGAGGCACTCCTTAAAATGGAGAACATCGGTATCTGTGAAGTGACTAAGATCTGGTTCAAGGCTCCAGAGATCACCCCTGCACTACCAGGCTATAACTCATACCACACTTTTCGACCATGTAACCTGGACCGGAACACCAAAGGCAGAGGTGCGTCTATATTCATTAAGAATATCCACACCTCCAGGCTAGTTGCTCAGCATAATGCAGCCGAGGTTATCCAAGTGCAACTAACTCTGGGCAAAACTGCAATCCAAACTGTAGCTTGCTACAGATCCCGCACCATGCCCCAGGATTCCCACTCCTCTTTTCTTGATGTACTGGTAAATATTAGGGTTCAACCAAACACCCTAATAATGGGTGATTTCAACTACCCCACCATTAACTGGGAAAACTACACATGTACCAACTCCTGCGCTAAACACTTTCTGGAATTCATAAACTCCAATGCCCTGGATCAACTTATCCACACCCCCACCAGGGGCAACAATATCCCAGATCTAGTCATTACCAACATGAGAGACCGGTGTTCCACACCTGAAGTCAACGCCTCATTGGTCCGATCCGACCATAATATAATTACCCTGGATATCCACATCCTGCCTCCACCCCCCATTAAGGAAACCATGGTAAAAAAAATTTCCAGTGCCAACTTCATGCTTCTTAAGACATAAGTGGTGAACTTCATGACATCCATGCAGATGGACAATACAGTTACAACTACTGAATCCTGCACAATTGCACTTTATAAGCACTTACACGAGTCCATGGATCGTGCTATCCCAAACAGAACCAAGACACTATCCTGCAAAAAAAGGAAGCCAATCTGGTGGTCCCCTGCCATAAACAAACTGTACAACAGAAGGAAGAATCTGTTGCAAAAGAGAGTAAAATCCCATGAGTAGAGGAGCTCCCTGGTCAGACTCAGTAAGAAGCTGTGATCCCTAATAAAATCCTCCAAAGCTAGTTACAAAAACAAAATCGCCACTGATTCTAAAGACAACCACACAGCATTCTATAGCTATGTCAAGAATCTTAATGGCAACACTCAGATCTGCTCTGAGTTACAGCAAAATGGCACTAAATATACAGACCCAACTGATATTGCCAACATCCTGGCAGATAGGTTCAGGGCTAACTTTACCCCCCCTCACTCCCTAAAGAGCCCATCTCTATACCGGAAGAATGCAAAGTTCCTGTAATCAGAGCTGCACAGGTAAAAACCACACTCTCCAAAGCCAAGAACACAGCATCCATGGGACCAGGCAACATCCCAGGCTGCATTCTACATGAACTACAGAACGAACTGGCACCCCACGTAAGTACCATGTTCATTCATAGCCTCACCTCAGGCTTTGTGCCTGCTGAATGGCGCACAGAGATGATTATCCCACTCCACAAGGGGGGAGCCACCACTGACCCCGGGAACTAATGCCCCATTAGCCTGACGAGCCTGGTCTGCAAGGCCATGGAATGTATCATCATGGAACTTATAAACAAAGACATTGGTAATCTCCAAACTCTGGACCCCACACAGTTCGTGTTTGTAAAAGGCAGATCATGTCTCCTAAACCTGATAGACTTCTTTGAAGCAGTCACCAAAGCTGTAGATGAGGGTAAAGTGGTTCACACAGCCTATCTAGATCTTGCCAAGGCTTTCGACACCATCCCCCACTCTGGAATTATAGATAAACTCACTAAACTAGGTATAAATCCATATGTCACAAGATGGGTTGCCAACTGGCTTACTGACAGAACCTACACTGTGAAAGTAGCAGACTCCAAATCCGACTTCAGACCAGTGACAAGTGGAGTACCATAGGGTTCAGTCCTGGGCCCTTTCCTGTTTGGTATCTACTTCTCTGAAGTACAGGCTAACACAGAAGGTCTTTGGCTAATGAAGTTCGCAGATGACTGCAAACTAGGAGCCATAATCAAAACTCCTAATGATGTGGACATCCTACAAAAGGGCCTCACTGAGACAGATGCCTGGTGTCAAAGCCATGGCCTCAAGCTCAATGCCAAAAAATGAATTGTCATCCCCTTTGGTAAAAACTCTGTACCCATGAACTACAACATAGGCGGTATTATACTTAACACTGAAAGTGTGATAAGAGACCTTGGGACACAGGTGGACAGTAGTCTCTCCTTTGATAATCACATTGCCCCAGTAGTCAGGAAATCCTTCTACGTGGCACACCTCATCACAAAAGGTTTCTCATCCAGAAAAAAAGAGGACATTGTTCCCCTCTACTCATCACTCAGATGACCCATTATAGAGTACAATGCCCCTTTTGGTATGTACCTCACAGGACATCTACAACAACTGGAAAGGCTGCTGAAATACCTCACAAAGAGGATTACCAGCCTCAAGCAGATGCCCTATGCAGACCGTCTCAAAAAACTCCAGCTTTACTCCGTCGCATATCGCATACTCAGAGGTGATCTCTGCCTAACATACAAAGCTATGTCAAACTCAGAGCTGTTGGACATGCTTCACTTAAAGAAATCCCGATCCCTCCGAGCTACACACTCTAGGGACCTAAACCTTGTCACCACAATAAACAGAACATGCCGGTGGGATAGATTTCTGTCCCAGAGACTTCCCATACTCTGGAATATCCTACCTATCTTTATCAAACAAAGCTCCTCATTAGCACTCTTAAAGAAAAATCTTGATGACTGGATGGGAAATGGGAAATTCACTCCAGGGATCACTTCTGTGGCTCTGCTCGACAGTGGCACAGGAAAATAATTTTCTTCTGTGGCAAAAGCCAGGGTACGTTTTTGGCTGGGCTTTTATAGGCCCCAGGGCCAATAGCCTAGTACCTACCTATGAACCTACGAACCATCTGTGATGCTGTTTACCAAACACCAACATTAGGTCTTGCTAATAGTGAATGAAAAGGTCCAACACCCATTTGATGTTCCTAGATATTGGAGTGTGTTTCCATGCAATTGGCTATGGGAATGTTAAAACAGCAATCAGCTAGAGGGGAAATGCAATTCGTGCAGAGGCCATCAGCTGATCATGAGCATCACTTACAAATCACAAGCTACTGCCTAAGCAAAGCAAGTGTTCTTCTCCACATCTACCAGAGAGGGAGTGAGAGAGACAGACAGAGACAAAGTAAGTCAGGGAGGGGGTGTGAGAGCAAAACTGAAGCATGTTTGTGTCACACACTTACCAGTACAGGGTTTCAAACCCCTGACTGACTATGTATTGCTATCACATGTCTATGCAGTTATTGCATGCACCACATAGCTTACATGCTGGGGAGCTGTCCAAATGTATATCTGATGGTGAGTGACATCTGCAACAGTTATATAGGAGTGATAAGGTAGGTGTAGTACAAGTGCCTGTCCACATGAACCAGTGTCAGTGTTGACACAGCCACACTCTCTCAGGGACTCACACACATTAACACAGTAGGCAGGGTCAGAAATAGACTTCCTAACTAGCATGTTTTCCACAATACAGTAATACGCAGGTATCACATGCAACACAGGGGTTATCCAGATGATATATGGACAAAGGGTATGTGAAGGTGCCTGACATCAGACAACATGCTTCAGTAGGGCAATGGGAGTTGTAGTGAGTGTGAATGGGGTCGAACTCATTATACTCCACACACACAGACACAGGGTGTCAGTACTGACATGCATGGGTGCATTGCTACACAGGTGTGTAGTGGTTGACTGTACCAGAAGGCTGTACAAGGCTAGGTGAAGGGTATACCTTGGCATCAGGCCACATGACAATGGTCTGCAGTGTGGCTCAAGGGTGTAGTGTCTGGGTTGGCCCATACAGGTGAGTATTGTATTCACCATCCAGTCATCTGGGTTACTATTGTGGGTGGCCAGTGCTGTGCAATGCTGCCATGTATGTGTTTTATAGTCCATGACATGGATGGTGTCTGGGATGTACAAACATCCCACATGCATGTTTTGTGACATGTGGAACTGTACCTGGGGTGTCTGGGCCATGTTGTGTACACAGATTGTTATCATCAGATGTGCCATTCCTGGCCTCATGTGGTGGGAACTGGCAAATGACACCAGGTTGACCCTGCACCTATATTGACAGCATGATACAAGTATTCCCTGGTGTCAGTGGCATCTGTCCATGCAGGGCATGTGTTTAAGGCATGGTATGTCCTTTGTGGGTCACATTTGATGGCACTACAATGGTTGGAGGTGCCCAGTGGGGAACATAGTGAAGGCACACTGTCTGCAATTATGTGCCTATTGCAGTGATGGGACAGGGTGCCATGCCCTCTGTAGTCCACTGCAATCACACCATGGTTACTATCTGTGGGCAATATGCAGGGAACTACCAACAAAGCGGTTGTTGCCTAGCCGAGTGTGTGTGTGTATGAGACATGGGTTGAGAGTGTTCTCTGGGTAATACAAGGTTTGCCTAATTTGTTCACCAGGTCTTGATGTCACATGTAGGGGTATGGATTGGCAACCCCAGTGTCTCTGCTGTATAACTATGCAGTTATAGCACATGTTATGGCGATTACTGGGCTACTTCTTCCCCCAAAGATGTATTTCAAGGTGAATGACATCAGCAGGGTTGCCAAAGAAGGGCAATAGGGGTTGTATTGACTGAGAATGGCCTCAAAAGCATTGCTCTCTACTCTCACAAACTAACACACAGACATCCACACTTACCATGTCTGGAAATAGAACTCCTACCTAACTAATTTATCACACTACAGCATTATGCAGTTATAGGGTGTACCGCAGAGATTACTGGGCTATTCCTTTCCCAAAGGTGTATTTCAAAGTGAATGACATCAGCAGGCATGCCAAAGTAAGGCATTTGAAATTGTAGTGAGTGCAACTAGCCTAAAAAGCATTGCCCCCTACACAGACAAACACACAGACAGAGTTGCCACATCTGGGTTTAGAACTCCTACCTAACTAGTACATCACACTACAGCATTACGCAGTTATAGGATGAGCCACAGAGATTAATGGGCTATTATGTCCCCAAAGGTGTACTTCAAGGTGAAGACATCAGCAGGCTTGCCATAGTAGGGCAATGGGAAGAGCAGTGCATTTGCATGGACCATAACCCATTCATCTAGAGGCAGGCACACCACACACATGTTTATATTCCACAGGTATGTGTATACAACTGCTAGATGTCTACTGACTTGTACAGTCATGTTGCACAGTTAGCACTAGCACCACAGACTGTATAATGCTGAGGGCAAATATATACGGTGAGTCACATGTACACATCATGTGGTTGTAGCCAATTGGCTGTGTGCTGGGTGGGACAGGCCTCATGATGGAAGGCTCTTTGTCACTGTTAGTCTCTTCCACACATCTATGTATATGTACTTTTGGCATATTATAGTGTGTTGTCCTTCGATATATGTGTGTATTCCTATCCAATGTGTGTGCAAAGCATGACTGGTGCATACTGATGAGTATATGCATTAACATCTGCAACTGTCAGATATGTATGGTCCACTGTTGTTGCCAGACATGGGCTTCATTTCTTTAAGTGTGTGAGTATGCCCAGTATGACCTTTCAGTATTTTGTTGTCTGACATTGCCTTCATTTCTCTAAGTGTGGGAGCATGCCCAGTATGACCTTATGTATTGAATGTGTGAATCCATTCCAGGTAGATTGTACTACAGTGCAGACTTTTATGGTCTACACCTACAGCTAGCAAACTGTTTCTGCAGGATATCTGTAGAGCAGTTGGCAATATGGGGTCAACATGTGCAAGGGATAGTGTGTACTGTAGGTGACTGTGTCTGTGCTGCTTCTGCTACATGGTACTAGTGTTAGCAGAGATATTCAGACATGTGAACTGTTATACACTGTGATGTTTTATGTCCTAAGTACAGTCATGTGGACATTCTTGCTCACAGTGATGTCCTGGGGAACACAGGGTGAATGTAGTTGTGTCCAGTATTGTGGTCAAATGCCTACATATTCTTGAATATTCATGCCATTCTGGAGGGTGAGCTGCAGACACTTGCTGCTGGGTCTGTGTAACTGGTTCAGCACCTTGGGATAGTGGTGGCAGAGGATCCCATACTTGTACATCCCTCGATGTGACAGTATGGCCTTATCTTGCTGTGGCTATACCTCACAGCTGTACAGATTCACACAAGTCACTCAGAGGCAGGGTTATAATTCAGGACATTACCCCTACACATTGTGGTTTACGAGCAGGTTTGTAGCCACCCATTCTTGTGTTTGCAGCCAGGGATAGTATGTGCACATGGCTGAGTTTCGGACTTCACACACTCCATGCTGTCCATGCTCCCACCCCACCCCTCTATTATTCTATCCTCTTCCATACATTATGCAAACATTCTCTGATATGTTCCCTATAGTTATCACTTTATCACAGCAGTATATTGGTGTTGGTCCACAGTTCATGCAGTAGGACATGGTGGAAATGTTACTGTGATTTGTCCACATGGCCTTGCATATGGGTTCTGTGGACTGTGTCATGTTGTTATTTGGGAGTCCATGAGATAACATACATTGGCAGTATGGGTGAGACACAGGCCTTTGGCAGAGGACTGTAAGCCATTTGGTAGTGATGCAGGCCAGGTGTAGCAGGCCGTTGCATTCTGTCAGTCCACCAGTCCCAGACTGCAATACAGTATATTCCCCTGGGGTGACAGGGTAGGTGTGCTAGGTGTTCATGCCAATACTTTCTGCCAGTATTGATCCAGTAGTGTGGGTGCTGGCAGGGTGCTGCTAACAGCTAGGGACACACCTGCATGGGACACCTGCTCTGCATTCTGCATTCTTTTGCTATTGCCATACACAGGTGGGGGTCATATTGCACTCATTCCCAACAGCAGGGATAAGACTGGAGAGGTACCTGTGGGTGATGGTTGGGTGAGCTGGGTGCATGTGTGCTATGGACACTACTTGCATCTGACTCACAGATATCCATGGGACATTCCACTTATGCTGGCTTGTGCAATGACATTAGCTGTTTCTCAATACATCATTCCTATGACCTTTGTGGTCTGACAATGTTTGGCCAGACAACATCGGTATTCCCTACTACAAGCCCAGATAATGTGGTGCAAACCTGAATGTACAACACTGCCTGTATGGGGTACTTCCCCCTGTGTACTGCTTGTATATCTGGCCTGACAGTCATGCCATGTCCATCTTTCATATTACTTCGAAACATTTACAATGGCTTACTGCTAGAATGTGTTATACTCTTAAGCATTGTGTTTGGCAGTGCAGTTGTGAGGACTTGGCCATTCATAGGCAGTACTGGGTAATGGCAACCTCACCATGCATACATACTGACCACTCTCACACAATATACATCAGACAACAACCTAACACACGCAGACCTGCATATTGTACACATGCTACTATCTATCCTGCTATCTTGGCCAGCTCAGGTAATCTGTGCTCCACTGTTATTATACCTACACATACATGTTACTACATTTCGACACAGGATTGGGGGGAACACCTGTGTGTTACTACGTGTCTACATAGGAATGGGGGGGGCACACCTGACTGTTACTACATTTCTACATTGGATTGGGGGGCACACCTGACTGTTAGTACATTTCTACATAGGATTGGGGGAGCACACCTGACTGTTACTACGTGTCTACATTGGATGGGGGGGGGCACACCAGACTGTTACTACATTTCTACATAGGATTGGGGGCCACAACTGACACTTGTACACATTTGCTATGACTGTATTGGTATGTCAGATACTCCATTCATTCTGTATTCTAACCTATCATGCTGACTAGAGGAATATCAGTGTATTACAGGTCTTAGGTTTGATTGACCTACATTTCAGTTTCTGACTTCTTACCCTTCAGAACTAGCATCCCACTACCTGACCTGTTGTAGTCTGTCTGTGTAGGCCTGGTGGGGGAGGTTACCCATAGCCATCAATCAGAGGCCTTAGCACAGCCTTTGTTTGTGTTTGTCTACACCTGTCCTGCTGGCTGAGATGTTGTTGGGTATGTGAGCCTCCTTGATTGGCGTGTGTGTGTCATATGGACACATATGTGGCCCAGCACATTTCCTGCAGTGGGTTTTGTCACCATGTCTAGTACTGGCTGCTATGGTGACACCAGTTTTGTTACAGATCTCATGCTGCCACTATAGGTGTCTACTATCTGCTGGCATCCCATTCAGCTACCCATATCCCTTGCATGCTCAAATCCATACCATAGATGCAGGTAACAACACATACTACTCCATTTGGCAATTTGTAGGAAGAGTGACTTGCCTTGTGGCTGTGCCAGTATTGAGGATGGTGCTGGAGGGCTGCCTATATCGGATGCACATAATACACTCCCTATACATGGCATCCCTTTTACTGTATTTGCGAGTCAGACAGAGGTGTCATTCCTTGGTTCCCTACTGTGTCAATGTATCTGCTATGCATTGCCTCTTTGCCATGGCCAGAGCATACTGGGTATGCCTCCTTCTGCCTACTGGGGCAGGCTCAGGTTCTTCCTCCTTCGAGTCACTCTGTGCCTGTGCATGCCTTGGCAATGGTGGGGGGCTGTGTGGCCCTGCCCCATGCTGTTCCTGCTGCAGTTGTTTCCAGAGGATCATATTGTGTAGCATGGCACATACGATGACAATTTGAGTGCATGTAGCTGGTGAGTACTGCAAGGCTCCACCAGATGTGTCCAGGCAACAGAACCATGACTTGAGCATCCCAAACACACGCTCTATTATAATTCTGGTCTGTGCGTGTGCCTCATTATGGAGTTCTTGTCTGGGTTTGTGTGCATTTCTGATGGGTGTCATCAGCCACAGCTCCAGTGCGTAACCAGCACCCCCCACTAGGTGACCGTACGGGATGTCCCCACTGGCAAATCTCTGGTACAGCTGCATCAGATGCCAGATGTGGGAGTTGTGATAGCTTCCAGGGCAGCCAGCACACACATTCATTATAATGCCCCAGGCATCGCACATGACCTGGCAGTTGATGGAGGAGAAGCCCTTGTGATTGATGTAGACCCTACCCTGCTCAGCAGGTGGTGTTTTGATGCATATGTGTGTGCAGTATATTGCACCTACTACCTCAGGGTATTCTGCTATTTGGTGGAAGAGATGCATATTACTGGCCAACACCTCAAGGGTGTTGGGGAAATATACATGCTCACTGGCATGTGCTGACATGGCATCCAGGAACTGGTGGAGTACCCCGGATGCTGATGCCTTTGAGATCCACATGATATCCCCAGTTGGCCTTTGGAAGGTACCTGTGGCTAGTATTCTTAGGCCTACACATACATTGGTATCCACTGGGATGTGTTCCCCTCTGTTAGTTCTGTGTGTCAGGCATGGCCGACACAGCTGAAGAATTTGCTGTAGGAGGTCCCTGTCCACCCTATAGCTCTCCACTATCTCCAGCTCATGTAGCCCCTGGTAGGTTACCCTGGGTCTGTACACTCTTCTCTGCATCCTCACTGTGAGTTGGTCGACAGCATTCTCATCCTCACCACCCTCAGCCTCTTCCACATGTTGATGTATGATAGCTGCTGCAGCCCCTATCATTTTGTTGTTTTTGTTTGTTAAAATTTCACCGCTTGTATACACCGGTGGTGTAGAGTATGTGGGAAAAAACAGAGGGAAAGGTGCTTGCATAGTTTATAGTAGTGTTCTGGGCTGGGCTGCTGCCTGTGTAATTGGCTGATTCTGATACATTTCACCTGCCAGCTATGCTAGTTCTCCTTGACTAGCTTCCTATTGCTGTTTTCCCTTCCCATTGCCTTCCTGTTTAAGCCTGGGGTGCACCGCACAAACACAGTGATCAAATGTGCACAGAGGTGCTATTTCCTGGTTTACTTTTTTTATTTTAATTTAAAACACCATGCAGCACACACACCCAGTTAGGCAATGTAAAGAGTTCTAGGCAGCCTCAGACACAACTGGCTTGCTTAGATCTGCTAAGCTAAGGGCAAACCTGAGCCACAGGGCTACAATATGCTTACAGTATGCCTGACACTCACCCCTATGATGTCAGCTAACTCTTAGGCTTGAACCATGCTATTCCTGCACTTATACTATTGGGTGCTGGTTAGCAATGAGGAGAGATCTGGGATTCAGTATCATTCCCCTCATTTGCATAGGATTGCCTGCTAATGCATAGTTACAGGTCCCACACTGAGCCTTCCCCCTTAGCAACCACTATTCACTGGCCATGTTGCCTTCTGCCTGTCATTGAGTATAATGGCAAAACAGTGATTTTGGTTAGAATACTTATTTCAGGTTATTTTTTATATTTTCATCCCAATACCATTTGTGCGCCACTGCCCTATGTATGGTTAAACAGCCAAAAATCAGTTAAAAAAACTTAAAATTTTTTTTAAATTTTTGCAACTGTTTTCCATGCCAATGGCCATATATTTGGCCATTGGCATGGTTTCCAGATAATATACACCCTTTATTTGGAGCTGTCATGGCTCCATTTTGAGGTTTGCAGAAATGCACTTGGTTACTAAACTAGTACATTTCTACACAATGCACTAGTCCTGCACAGCTGGCTGGCAGCTTCCTGGATCACAAATTCACCTCATTTGCATAGTTTTCACCTGCAAATGGGGTAATTTGCATACAGGAGCTGTGTCCGTGCAGGAATAGTGCAGGAGCACTCGTGCACGTCCCTGCAACTTATTTCTGGATCGCACGGCGGCCATAATTCCTCCAGGAGCTCCTTTACTATTCCTGAACACCGTGCAGGCCTTGCTGAATCTGGGAGATTATGTGCACATTCTTTATGGTGATTATGATACAGTGGGGTTAGGAAATTAACTTTTAACCACTGTAATGCAATCTCGGAGTTTGTTTAATTTATGGGAGGGCAGAGCCCCCCACATGGTGGGTGCAAGGGGGCTTTCCCCCCTACAGAAACATAATAGAAAGTGAGTATGTTAGTTTGGTGTTGTTATATGTGGAAGAGATCTTATTTTCTTGTGATTTTTAGTGTTCGATGTTGTGATGCACATTTTAGATGTTATGAAATTCGATGCTTTGGGTTTTAGATATTATGGTTTCAATGTTATGATTTTAGATGTTATGGGTTTTAGATGTTTTGAAGGGGAAAAAAAAAAAAATATATATATATATATATATATATATATATATATATATATATATATATATATATATATCATACAAAAAGATAAGACAAGCAAAGGTGTAATCTCTATTAATAGTTCTTTAACACTTGCTTTATTGGTTGATGTTACTTTTAGGATTTAGGTTTTGTCATATGAGACATATGCGACTTGACATGCTTCCATAAATTCATTTAAAAAATAGTGGCCATTGGCCCTTTAACAGGGAATCCGGGGGTGGAATCCATCCATCCATCCATCCATCCATCCATCCATCCATCCATCCATCCATCCATCCATCCATCCATCAATCCATCCACAACCCTTTTTCCCATTTTTTGCACATGGGGTTGGGTTGTCACCTGGAGTGGAAGAACAAAGAAAGCTCATGTGTGCTCTCCAGCCAGTGTTACAAAGCCAATAGCATTTACCTGAAGTACAACCAGCTAAGCAAGCTATGATGTTGGTGTAAAAATCCTGTTCAAATGAAATTAGCATCCCTTTCTGTTATGCATACTTTTAGTGTTGCAATATAACTGCAATATCTTGTAATATGAAAAAAAGAATGTCATTCCAATCTTTTTGGTATGAAAGACAAACATGTAAACTACTGAGCCAAACATATTATTATTGTGAACATTTTAGTAACAGCTGATATATAAATTACAATTGCATATGTGTAAATTTCACAGAAACAGGTTACAGTGAAACTAAAAGCAAAACCTAAAAGTAAAAAGGTGAATTCTTTAATTTAAAGAAAGGTGTCCATTAACATATTCATGGATAGCAAGTTAGTAAAAGTGAGGCAAAAAACATGAATTTTGTAAGCTACAACTTTTTAAAGATAAAAAGTCACACCCAAAGAAATGATTAAGGATATTAGGGGAGAATTTAAGTATATAACAGTAAAAGTTTTAAAATGAAACAAAAAAATTACATATATTTTACACATTTAAAAAACTCCATCACTGGCAACTCACTCCTTTACTAGAGTATGATAGGATCTCCAAAGAAGTCTAGTGCTGGAGCTATGGCACCATCAATGCTGGCTACCTTCATATGATGTTCTGCTGCTCAGTAGTGCAGACATTTTGGGAGAAAGCACATAAAACAGCCTCTTACACACTGTGGAAACATATCCCTGTCTTGAGAGGGATCCCCTTCAGTTAACCGAAATGCCACAACGCCGAAACACAAATCACCGACACCAACAGACCGACAACACAAAATACCGACAATACACACAACCATACATGCACTAACCGTAACCCAAACCCTAACCCTAAGGTCCGACACAACCGCACACTTACCCTACCAGCACCCTAACCCTAACTCACTTAACCCACCCCTAAACCCACAGTCCGTCACTATCGCACACACACCCTACCTGCACCCTAACCCTAACTCACTTAACCCACCCCTAAACCCACAGTCCGTCACTATCGCACACACACCCTACCTGCACCCTAACCCTAACTCACTTAACCCGTCCCTAAAACTACAGTCCCTCACTATCACACACTTACCTGTCCGCTCCCTAACACTAAATCCCTCACTCTATTGCACACTTACCGAGTCCGTCGGGTTCTCACCTTGTCGGTCATCTGTGTTGTCGGTGATTTCGGCCCGTCGGATTCCTTGTCAGTGAAGTGAGATTTCGGGCATCTAAAGGGGATCCCTTGAGAGACAGTCTTTTTGGGTTATAAGTATAATTTCTCAAGTAACTGGCCTTACAAAAGTTAAAAGGAAGTGACTACTCTATATATGTATCTTTCAAAGTGTTGGCAACAAATACTCATTTTCTTCTTACTTGACTGCACACTATATATGTTTGAAATGTGTTTTTGAAATGTTATGCAATAAAGTATAATTCATATATATAAAATGATATACATTTCTATTTAATTCATGACTGAAAAATGAGATCCCATCAATTCTATATTGAGTCTGTTTTTAATAGAGACTAAGTATCCTGGGTTAGTATTTACAATGAACAGTGTATTTAACTACTACGGAAAGGGAGCATATAATTTGTGTGACTATGACACTGATAAATAACTATATATAATGAATTGCACAATTCACTGAAATCTCACATCACTGAAAGCATATTTCACTGAAACTCACTTTGTCCAAACAGGTATATGCCCTGTTCCCCACTGTAGTACACTCCTGAAGTGAGTATATATAGTTAGGTAGTGTGTAGAGAGCACAGCCCCCCACATAGTTTGAGTATATATTATCTTCTGGAAAGAGTTATTCATTTGACTTGTAAGAATTCATGTCTATGGTGTACAACATTTAAAACAGGTGGAGGGCTACACCCCCCACACCCTCCAATGTGATCGCACTATAGCAAGGAAAAGTGAAATCTCACATTCTGTGCTTCTCATACAGCGCAGAACGAGTGATTTCCTTTTTCCCCACTGTAGTCCTATCTCAGAGTTGGTATATTTAAGTAGGGGGTGTGGGGGGTGCAGGGGGGCTTTATGTCTTTGGGTATTTTTGTATTTCTTTTCAGAATTTCGAGTTTCTGAAAACTCAATCATATGGTCTCGAAATGAAACCATATACATATATATATATATATATATATATATATATATATATATATAATAGAAATAAAGTCCAGAATGTTGTCTTTTATGTCTCATTGTTATCTAGTATTGTTTAACTTTTTCTATTGTGCTGGCTGTTTGCTGAAGCCCGTATTATTTGTGTGATGTTCCATTGCTTTTTGGTGTTGGTTGTCTTTGTACACTTCATTGGTGATTTGATAAAATATATATGTTGTTCCAATCACAGTGTGAGTTCAAAGTGCTGGATTTTCATTTGACATGGCATTTGCTGTTCTCAGTGGGATATACTGACAGTTGGCATTTCTGGATGTTAATTTATAAACATAAATTCCTGTAGGAATGAAACCCCTTCACTGCATTAAATCTAGAAAAAGAGAAAATTATGCTGTAGCTCAAAATAATGTATTACCTTAAAAATGATATTTAAGGACATAAAGCAGTATTAGACAAGAACTGCCAATGTTGTAAGTCAGTTTATATTTTGAATGATTTGAAGCAGTACTGACAAAAGGCACATTGTTAAGCTTGAGAAGACATCAAACTGCATTTAATATATTACCTTTTATAAACAGGGTAGTATGCTAAATGCTGTTTGATGTTACCTTGTATATACAATAAATGCAAGACAACAGATGCCTTGGTGAGTGACAGTCAAATCAGCTCCATAAAATTATTTTTCTGAAAAGAATAGTTATATGAGTTCTGCTCATGGTAGATCATTTAATATTTTTCATCAATGATGAAATAGAATGGCACATTTTTTGTTATGTGAGCAAGTTTAGTATGTTGTAGGCACTTGTCAAAAAAAGTTTGGTGGGTGAGGTAAGTCACCCCCACCGGAGTGCACAAATGCAGACTATAAAGCTTATTTTAATGATAAATGTGAGAGAAGAACTACCATCTTTATGTATGTCAGCATATTAAGGACATTGCAATGACAGAGCTCCTTGAAGAAGTTGTGCATTGCTGTGTTTGTTTCCTGCTATGAGTGCACAACTACAGAATAAAATGATCATTTTTGCGCAGGATGTGAGATGAATTGCTGACAGCACAGTTTTTAATATTGCTTTTGTGTTTCTTACAATGATGGCAGTGTGGGTTATTGCATAATGTAAGTGCATTGTTTAGTGTACTTGCTATCACTTAAAGTCAGTGATAGGTACTTTGGGTGATTGTTCCTTCAGTATAATGATACATTTTTACTCAACTGGCCGACAATTAAATGTTTCAACAAATATCACCAAACCCATATACATATATATATATATATATATATATATATATATATATATATATATATATATATATATATATATATATATATAAATATAGATGAGTGCAGATCAGAATCAGGGGACAGATGCAGGGGAACTTGTCCCTTTTAAAAAATGTGTTTGATATATTTGATATATATGTTGAAAGACTTATAGTGGAAAGATAAGTTTGTGAATTTAAAAATGTCAGATTGTTGCATATGTGAGTGGAGGATGTATATTTTACAATGGTGCATGTACTTTTTTTCAAATGTAATATTGATTGAGTGGAGCTGTGTTTGATTGATATCAGAAAACACATTCTAGGCCCATTTTGAAAATATGAACACATTGAATGTCACCTACAACATGAAAATAAAAGTGTATGAGTGTGTATGTTTGCATATGAAGCCACAGACTGTGGTTGAGTAGCATGGCATAGCTTCTTGAGAATCTTGCTAGAAAATTAGCATATTCTTTCATCAGAGATATGGTCCTATAATGTCAGAGAATACCAGCAGTCCTGCTGAGTTATAAGGTTATTTAGTTTTGTGCCTCCAGGTTCATAATCTACACATAAGAAGCATACAAGCTATCAGACTCAGTAAGCAGCAAACCTATATCAGAACTGTTAATGCTATCAAAACTGCCAGTTTTACTTATTTCCTGAAACTGACATGTTCTGCCCTCTTAAGTTATGTAGAAAAACACAGTTTTGACAAATACAACACCATATGCAAGCATTCAGTATGCAATAGTCAGACAGGTGGTGTAGAAAGATAAGGGTCTAAGTTTGGCCTAGGCAACCATGATTTGATTAGTGTCTTGTGAGTCTCATGCAGCTGGTAAGTGAAGATGGGCAGGCCCTTCCTTGGGAGTGAGAGTGAGGCAGAGTCAGCTATGTACTGCCAGGGTTCCTTGGAAGTAGAGCTGCAATGAAAAAATCTGCAGCCTGGGGGCCCTTATCCTTCTACACAGGATTTTCACAGAATGTCCAGATTTTTTTGCCTCATATTTGTGGTCTGCTCTTCATAAAATGTCTAGTTTTCTGGGATGATCTGGGGACTGAAGTCACTACATAATGACATACATATGAGTTTCAGACTTCATATCCTCCAGAAAAAAATATTCCTAACTCAAATCCTGTCATTCTAGGAACATTCTAAGTTTATAAGAGTAAAATTTAAAATCTGTCTATATTTTTGGGCCATTATACCCCCCATCATTTCAGGCTTTGTCCAGATGTCTTGTGCAATGAGGTTGAGAGGTATGAGTGTTGGTAAGATGCAGTCATCCCCTTGCTTGGAAAATTAAAAGAACATGTTATATAGCATTTGTAGCTGAATTCCTAAGTGCATTGACTTGAACTGTTTTGGAAGAAATCTTAAATCATTACTGAGATAATACCTTTTGTTGGTAGGCTCAAATTTAGACTAGAATATCTATCTGAAACTAGCAACACCAAAAAGTAGTAGTCAGTTACAAAATTAGTTTAGTACAAAAAGTAAAGCTCCAAGTTTTTTTTTTCTTTTTTTTGTTTTTGACAAGCATAACTGCGTTAAAAGTAGGAGTATTAACATTAATAACTGGGCAAAATATTTTTAGGAAACAATGTCAAAAAAGGTATAAACACATAAGGTGCCAAGATGAGATAAATAAATAAAATATTAAAAGATAAAGTAAATAAATGAAAATGAGTATAGAGAATTGTAAAACATGGGAGTGTACAGCAGATGGACTCCACATATCTAAAGATGTCATCTTCACAATGCATTATCAAAGGAAGAGGCCTCATCTTCAAGTTTTCTTCAGATATACACTCCTTTGCAGTGTTGTTCTCATCATACATCACCTGCTGAAACTTTGTCCACAGCTTCTGGTAAGACACTTCCTCCAGCTTTCCTGTGGCTGGTATTTGAGGTCATAACACCATTTGTCAGGAAATTTGAGCCGGAACTGGAGATTTAAGGAGCTTCAAGCCTAAACCAGTAGCTGGCAGCGTAGATGTTAATGAGCCAGCCTTTTTTAGCTTAATAATAAGAAAAGGTCAGGCTTGCCTAGAATCCCATAAAGTTACAAAAAAGTAATACGTGATTAAATATTCCAAATCACCAGACTTATTTTGTCTTTGCTATAGCAGGTTACCAAAGAAGAACTTTTAGTTTACTGATTTGAATCATTGTTAAAGAAGAGGAATTTTTTTTTAGTTTACATCAAAAATTCAAAGAATTTAACTACAGATGATTTATATTACTGCCACTTTTCATTCATTTTCTAATAAATAATTTTGTCTGCAGTGGAAAATTATTATTTATTTTAATCTTCATGCTTCACAAGTACATCTTAATTTTGTTGACTAGATTTTTAAATGCTACTGCTGAAGTTCACCTGTTGTACAGTTCAGTATGAAACTGACAGATAGTTGTATTTTATATGAAATCGAGGTATACAGCTCAGATACCTCTACTTTTTCAAAGAGCGCAAATCAGACAATTGTTGAGATGGACTCAGCATATGAGTACACAACTAAAATTAATGAATTTGTGGGTGTGAAGGCTATAGTAGTCAATGGCAGACTGTGTTTTAAGCTGAGATGGGATGCAGGGGCATCAAGTATGGCACAGTATTTTGTAGCCCATACATGTGCCCTGGTGAGCAACAGTAAAAGGCTTTCTTTAGATAAAAGTAGTCTCCCCATTAAGGTTGCTGCAGCTCTACCACCATAATCATAGACAGCTAAGATGGAACTTCAATGTGTATAGAAAGTATCATAAAAGGTGTTGTTAGGGATAAAAAAGGACATGAATTAGGTATGTGGGTCTAGTAAGCCCAAGAGCTTATGAAAGAATGACATATTTTATGATACTAGGAACTAATATTAACTATGTAGACTAATCCAAGGGTAGCAAAATGTTGATAGCACATGTGCTACACGAATGTGGCAATAAGAGAATATCCTGCTCAGTGCATGCCCTGTATGCGTGGTCATATCCTGTGCACTTGCTGTCTCAGATAATACCACTATAAACATGATATTGTAAACTACATGTGACTCAGATATCATCAGTTGTACAACTAATAAGTTTCATGAAAGACACAGTAAGTTGTACACATCAATTAAATACAGATATAAGCCAATGGACACCAACTCCAGTATTACTGATAGTAACTTCCATGTCATCTGCTGGAGTTGCACTAGAGACTTAGCATTCTAAACTTCACCAATATCAAGTTTGTGTGAGCTGGTATAGGAAGTGGATAACTTCACAGACGTGGTAAGACTGTTTGTACCACTGCAGGACATTGGTGTTTAAGCTGTAAGTCCCAAATATTTATTTTGGCATATAACCATATCTAGTGTGTAAGAGCTATATGTAAGGAAATGGTTAGATTCTGTGTCAGCAGCCCTCAGTCTGTGTCTTACAATAGTAGTGACTTTATAGTCACATACCACCCTTGCAGTAAACAATCTGAAACATGCCAGATCCCAAACAACATGTTCCATTCTTGCCAATGATGTAGCAGTGTCGTGATGGAACATGCTAGATCTTGCAGAAACATCAGCATCTCACCCTGGAGTTGGTCTACTTTAACTTGCATGTCCATCACCTATCATACTGATGCCTCTTGTTGCCATCATTCACAGTAATAAACACATGGCACAGAGGACACATAACTTCAGTGATATCTGTTGGGGTATACATTATCCACCTCAGCCACTGATAAATGCATTGCATGAGCACTTATCTTTACAAGGACAGATAACAGTTGTTAGGCATCACAATGTCCATGTGTGTCATCTGCTTCAGGTGTCTTCCTCCTCTGCTGCTACTGCCTTTTATCTCAAACAGCAGGTGCATGGATACATAATGTGTCATAGGTGTGCCTTACTGTAGTTCTACCTCAGAGAGGTATTATATATAGACTCCAGATGCACCTCTAAAGCCACAACCTCAACCATGACAGATGCCATAGTCTTAGTGTAGAAACATAGCAGGTGACATTGCTAACCATGCCATGCATGCTAGTGACTGTTTTCTGCACATCAGAAACATTCCTAAGTGCTGATCTCAACAAAAGAGCTAGCAAAACAGAATTATCTCTTGAATGACTTGATATGCCTTGCATGATGTCTGTAATACTGTGTGTAGCTGCAACACTAGTACCACAACTACAATACCTGGAAAAATATCAAAATCAAAACATAATAAGTGAGCAGTGGCAAACAAGTGCTCTTTCATATAAAAGATGCTATGTAAGCAAAAGTCATAACATAAAGTCTATTACACAATACACAGGTATTTACTTTCCCACTGATATGCTAAATTTCTGGTGACTTGTATACATGCATTGCTTGCCTATGCTCATATCTTCTTCACATACTTGTAACCTCCTGATTGTAAGAGTGGACAAAGTTCCTGACCTTGCACAGTGTTAAGGTTGTTATATATGATTCTGTGGTTATATATAGGAATGAATGTGCATGGCACAGTCATGACATATGCATCATGCAACATGTGCAGAAATTCATGTCACATTATTTGTGCTGCAGGAATACCAATCTCAGGGTGTTTGTCATACTAGTACTAGCCCATGTGAGGTCATGACAACTCAGATGCATCAAACTGTTTTCATTGTATTTTAGAGGAGCTTGTGGTGGTTCTGCTACTTCTGTGTCTTAGCTACACAATAGCACTGGCATGACAAGCTTTTGGCCCATGTCTATGATATCACGGTAGCAGACCTGACATACACATGTATACCATTATTCACTCATGCAAGTACAAAGACAGAATCAGCAAGAAAAGGAGAGTAGTATTGTAACTGAATTCATCATGTCTTTGTGACTATGCTCATGTGGTGGACCCTGTTTTACAAAATCTCACTAAGGCAACCCTCATATGTAGACTGCATTTTTATATCATGGGCAGAGATAGATCTTCTTTCAGCTTTTTCCAGTTAGGGGTCACCACAGCAGAACAATGGTCCACAGAATGATTGGCAGTGGAGATTTACAGTGTTGAGTTGATGGACAGAGGTAGATCAAAAAGTAAAAAAGAAGATTGGGTGAACCGGCCCAGGATAAAAATCTACCAATGCCTGCTGTATGCACTGATGCCAGGACTAAAAATAAAGGCAATGTAGAATCCTCAGAATGTGCAAATATCCCTACCACAAGGATAGGCTAGACTCAGAAGGAGGGTGGCCCACTTGTGGTAGAAGCAAGTAGTTCATAAAAATTACTGAAACTGACAGACCAACCAAGAGACACAGGGACAATAAAGTGGATTGCTGAGGATAAGGAAGAGATTATGTACTGATAATACTATGGAAGAAATACAGAATACCCACCTAGAGGATGCATAGCACACCTAAGACAGGAATGAGGTTTGGTAACAAAAGAATTTGTCCAGGGACATCTTCAGAGGGGGAGTTAGGTAAATATATTAGGGGGAATTAAGGGGATAGGGAGGATGAAATGGATAAATGGGAATGAGGGACGACTGGGAGGAAATGAAGTAAGGCTAGGGAGGAGCATGATGACAAATGGGATAGAGAATCTTTTTTTTTGTTGACTGTTACTTGAGACTATGGTTTCTAGATTCTGTTGCAAGTCAGAGAAGACTGGGTTCACTCAATGATGTCAGGTATTTGAGTTAGACTTCACATCCTTTAGAAAATGCATGGTGGCAAAATCATTCCTTTTTGGCTTTTAGGTGCGTCAGAGTGTTTTAAATGTGCCCCTTAGGTGAGGTTTTGCAGCTCGCTCCCCTTATTTTAGCTTTGTTTGTATTTTGGGTTAAGAAGTTGAAAGTTATGATTGCCAGTTTGTGATTATAGGGGTTTTGGGGCCACGGTTTGTTTAGGGATGTGGTGATGCACATTAGCTTCATCCGTGAGGTTTCATGAATTGTGAGCCATTGCCTCTGTGTAGTTGTCGAGGTCCTTTAGGACTGTTTAGGGCAGCCCATCATGTTAGTGATGGTTGCAGTGATGCAGTTGTAGTTTGGGTGGTATTAATGCCTTTTGTGAATGCAGTCCTGCATATTTTCCAGTCAAATACAGTTGTGTTGTTTTGCAAGTTAAGATAAGTCCAATACTTCAGGGGCAGATTGCATTTGTGGATGTACTTTGAATTCAGACCATCAGGGAGTCTCAGTGGGTGAATGATGCTATTCGTTACATTGGTGGTTAGAGTTTTGCTGGATGTGCTTCCTTTTGAGAAGGGGGAGGTTTGCTTTCAGCAGTTGTGCTGCATGCGTGATTATGGTTGAGGGACTGTTTCTGTTGTTCATGATTTTGGATTTCTTTTTGTGGACTTTGGGTGTGCATACAAGTGATGGCCCAGGGTGGTGCATGCTTATGGTGTGCCTAACTGTCGAGGGCTATGGTGTTTTAACAGAGCAGAGTTCTGCCTCCAGATTGCATTAGCAAAAATGATTGCTCTTCTGTCAACTAATATTTGTATTTTTAAACATTAGTAGTACGGAAAAAAAAGTTCTTTAAATTTTCATGGCACATGCAGGTGTTTGCATCATATTTTATTCCTTTCTTAGTTGTGGTTTTCTGAATGATTATTGGCAGCTCATGAGGGTGGAAGTCAAAAACATTGACAGATATTGGACTTGAAATGTATATCTCTAAGAAATTCATACCTGTGCAATACCCATTACTCCTTCAACTTGTTAAGTTTGTACAAATGATATTTAAATTGTGTCACTATTTGTGGGCCCACTTTTCCCACTAGTTATGGCTTTGTCCAGATTTTCTGATTTAAATATCTATTAGGGGTTGGCATAACGGTTAAAGGGTTTAACTTAACAGAGATGTAAGGGGTTGGGTTTTTCTGTCAAATAAGGAAAGTGACTAGGCTTAGAATGGCCCGCAAAAATGGTTAGTCTAGTAAGAAACTAATGACAGTAGTGCAATTTTCTGAAGTGTTCTCAAGACATTATCACTGTTTTTTTCCCAACAGAGCACCAATATGAATGAAACTGTTGAGTGGGGAGGAGGGGAAGTGTACTGCTTAGTATAGTGACATTGTTGTCGGTCCAGATCTTCACAGAATGTCATAAGGTAGACATATATTTTGGTTTATTCTCATAAAGCATAGCTTTCTGTTAATCCATGGGAAGGGCAAATCATGAAGGCCCAAAGTCAGGACATAATGGCAGGCATTTGAGTTTCAGACCACAGAGCTGTCAACTCATCATAATCCAGATGCTCTCTTCTATGTGACATCAGTATGTGTGGGAAGAAAGAAAAGTGAAAGAGAGGTGGCCAGGGCTAGGGGACAAGCACATATGTGCGAGTATCACATTGGAAACAGTTACTGCTAGGACCTCCATTTGTTACGAAATTGTGGTTTTCTGGTAACTCATTGAGGATCATGGTAAGGAAATAATGGCAGACCTGGGAGTTAAAAGTCCATTGGTGTGGTTTGTTGCTGTTTTGTTTGGGGTTGCTTGAGGTGCTTGAAGTATTCATGAATCCTTACAGACTGGCTGTAGGAAACAATGATAGACATTTGAGTTTTAATCATGCTTTTGGAAGGTTCATATGAGACTTGCTGTTACTGCAACTTTTAAGTCTGTAGCAGCTATTGCACAATTCTCTAACCTTTGTCTAATGGTTATTTGTGGAGTTGTACAGGTTTCTTGCTAAGACAGTTGAGAGGTATGCCTTTGTTCAGATTTTAAAGCAATTTGTGGCTGAATGAAGGTGGTGGCTTGTTGGGGTGGCAGGTTTTGCTACTATGGCATTGAAACATTATCAATTATAATGTGGAACAAATAGGTAAAAGATGAGACTTTTAATGGCTCCCTAACAATTTTAACAGGGAAGCTCATTAAAAAAAAAGAACTACGCTAATGGGTCTAAGGCCCTGACAGGATAGCCAAGATTTATTTTGAGTGCAACACCTAATGCCCTAGTCCAAGGGGGACATGAGTGGAACCTCTGAGATGAATTTACCATTAAACAGCTAGTTGTTCAAATAGTATTTAAAGAGGACCAGTGAGGTTTGTCATGAAATGGGGATTGCGCTAAATGTGTGGTATTTTCTGGGTGACAAATCTGTTTCTCAAACAGGTGTTACTAATGCTACATACCAGGTTATGGTATTTACAGTGTGTATCATTTGTACCATTTGAGTTGCACTTTGGACTGATAGGAAGTGGTTCTCTATATGCATGACTTTTAAGAGTGGGAAGGGGTTGAAGGAGCATGATGGGTATGTGGTAGTTTGATGGATATGTGGAGAACTGCATGCTATACAATGTTTTAGTTGTAATTTAATATATATCGGTTATCAAAGTTGTTTATGGAAGTTTAATAAAGGTCATCAAACATAATTCAGTGTGATGTGGTTATTGAAGGGGGACTTGGAAAAAAATGAGGTTTGGTAACAAACCAATTTGTCCAGGGACATCTTCGGGGTGGGGTTAGATAAATATATTAGGGGGGATTAAGAGAATACGGAGGATGAAGGAGTTAAATGAGAATGAGGGGTAACTGGGAGGAAATGAGGTAAGGATAGGGAGGGGCTTAAGTGGATTTATGTAATGGGAAGGGAAGTGCATTTTGAGTGAACTTGCTACCCCCTCCCTCCCATTGGGAGGAATAGTGGGGATTGTGGTTATTTTATCAGTCTGGGTAGGCCGGAGAAGAGGGACAGGTTTGCCCTCTTCTGTTCCCCCTCTGGTGGTGGATGATCATTTCAATGAGTTTGGGAAAGAACGGGTGCAGTTGTAAGTTGCCTGACACATAAGATAAGTGAGAAGAGGTAAAGACGCTGCTTATTGGTTGGATGTTTAATTCAGTAAGTGGTAAATGAAATGAGTGATGGGGTGCTGCTTCATAAGTAAAATAAGAAAGCAGAGGTAAGGATGTTGCTTATTTGGTTGGATATGTAATTCAATAAATGGTAAATGAAGTTAGTTGTGGGACACTGTTTCATAAGTAAAGTAAGCACATGGAGGTGTGGACACTGCTTACTGGGCCAGGATGTCTGAGGTCATGCTGTCCTGATCAGCATGTCATGGATGTTTGTGCTGTGATTAAAATCAGCTATACAATGTTTCAGTTGTGATTTAATCAATATTAGTTAATAAAGTTGTTTATGGAAGTTTAATAAAGGTAGTCAAATGTCATTCAGTGTGATGTGATTATTGAAGGGGACCAGAACAAATTAGAGGAAAGAAAAATCCTTTCACAACTGTTAAAAGCTATAGATAATAATTTAAGATCCTTAATTCAAATATCAGTGGAAAACATTATCTAGCTGAAGACATATTACACTGCCAAGAAGAAGAAATGACAGAAGAAGTGAAAAAAGATAAAGAGCAAAAAAAAAAAAAAAAACAGAGGTATGGAATGACATATTTAAGAAAAAGAAATTTGATATGGAACAATATTTATGCAGAGAAGAAATCAAAAGTAATCAATACAAAAAAAATAGAGCTTCAAATAGAGATGAAGTGAAATACAGGCAAAGACAGTTAGATGTAATAAATTTCACAATTAAAAAAATAAGATCCCAAGGGAGGAATATTTAAAGAAAGATTTCTGAGGTAGAATTTAAACAAATAAATAGAAATTCAATTTATGGACAATCTGTAAAATGAAGAATTTAGTGTGGAAACTCAGGCAAAGGGAATATCGTGACTTGATATGCCAATAAGTCCCCAGATGGAGGATCAGCAGATGGTACAAGATGCATCTGAAGAAGATACATCAGATGTCTATGCTCTGGAGACAGATGTAGGTGACTTGCACAAAAGTGCAGTTAGAATTGTAGAGCAAGGGAAAGGGGCAGGAAACAGTAGAAACTCTGATAAAGAAATATTGCAATAGGATGTGCTGATGAGACCTCCACTGGAGGAGCAACACAAACAGGAAACACCTGAAGAAACAAGGTACACCTGAAAAAGCAGAGTACATCTGAAGAAGCCGGGTTCAGCTGAAGAAGCAAGGTACACCTGAAGAAACGAGGTACACTTGAAGAAGCAGGGTACAAGTGAAGAAGCAGGGTTCAGCTGAAGAAGCAGGGTACACCTGAAGAAGCACGATGCACCTGAAGAAGCAGGATACACCTGAAGAAACAAGGTACACCTGAAGAAACAAGGTACACCTGAAGAAGCAGGGTTCAGCTGAAGAAGCAAGGTTCAACTGAAGAAGCAGGGTTCAACAGAGGAAGATATGCCATAGAGTTGTTGTTGTTTGTCTTTTGGCTTTTCCTGGTTAGGGGTCGCCACAGTGGAACTCCGGTCCGCTAAGGATTGGCAGTAAATTTTTACAAACGCCAAGGTGCCAGCTCGACGTCCAACCTTCAACGAAGGCACGCCCATTTATGCATGTCTTTTGAATGACACCCAACTGCAGGGAGGACATGCAGACTCCACACAGAAGGCACTCCCAGGACTCCAGCCAAGAATCGAATGGGAGAACCTCTTGTTGTGAGGCAACAATGCTACCGCTGCACCACCGCGGCAATCAGAAGATATGCCACAGAGTAATGGTCTGTAATCTTTTGTAGAAGACTAGCATGAAAGTCCTGTTAGGATTGTACAGCAAGGGAAAGAGCAGGAAAAAGATAGTGAAGAAGATTCTCTCAGTCCAGAAGAAAAGTATCTAATGGAAGGTCTGCTTGATTTAAATGAGATGGGCAAACATATTAAGGTAGACAAAATAAACAGATTGCAAAAAATAAATAAAACCCAAAATGTTAGATGGAATACAAAACAGATGAACACAGTAATCAGGACTTTTAATAGTAATATTTGACATATAACAGAAATAAACAAATAACAGTTGAAATGTTACCATAACAAAATTTGGAGTAACAGAGGAAAGAAAGGGAACAAGTAGCATGCCACCATGGAAGCAGGAAATAAGGAAAACTTTAAAGCAACTAAGGCAAGGAATATAGCAGTTAGAAGAACACAAAAATAGAACAGATCATCAACAAATGCATATAAAAATAGATATAGTAAAAGGTGCACACAGTATCAACAAAAACTAGGATTTATTATACAATATTTCCAATAATAAACAAAAAATTATTGATGTGCAGTAAACTTAGAAAATATGCAAATACAAAGGAAAAATAAAAAATAAACAAATCATTGATCACACAAAAAGGATTTATTAAGTACTGGAAAACAAAGCAAAAAGAATAGAAATACCATGAAAAAATTTATATTTTGGAGAAGCATTAATGAAGAATCCATTGAACATAACAAAGATGCCAAATGAATAGAAGAATTAAAAGAAAACGTAAGACTTCATTTTATAGATGATATAAAATGGGATGAAGTAACAATAAGAGAAACTGAGACAAAATTAATGAATGCATGTAAGTAAAAAATTCCATGCTTATGCTACTTAACGTCTGTATAAAGGAAATAATATCTTTACACAAATATTTAGCCCCCACTAAAAATGACTTATATGCAAATCATGAGCATAACCACTTCCTGGTGAACAACAGGAAAGAAAAGCATACTCCTTCTTAACAGTAAACTGTCAAGTCATTCAAACATGTATAGATTAATAACTTACCATAAAACAATACATAAATTGAGACTGGAATTGATGCAGACAGAGTTAATAACAATGTAGAATAAAATCATTGCAATAGAGCAAAAAGGGAATGAAAGAACATTCATGTAGAACAGAGGATTGTTGATTTCTATCAAAGCCATAAGAAGTAGTGGTAAAAAGAGGAGGAATATAAGCATGGCATGGCATATTCAACATCATCCTGGATTCAGGGATAATAGAATTCTTATGGATGTATAAAATGCACACTACATTGATCAATTACATTGTAGTGACTACAAAACAGTGGCAAACCACTTTGCAGTTAAGATTTGACAAGGGTAAATTATTATCACAGGAATAAACATTTAAATGGGGATATTCCAGGGTGATACTTTGTTGCTGCTGCTGTTATGTCTTGCCTTTAATTCATTAAGTTATTTATTTAAGAGATTTGTCTATGGTTACAGCTGAACTCCCAGAAACCAACTTTGATCAAAGACATCTCATCTACTTTTTGAGGATAATTTATCCTTGTATAGTTCTCCAACTGAGGGTCTGAAGCCACAGCTACTAATGTTTAAAACTATCTCACACAATATAGGAATGATATTTGGTCTTCATAAATGTGCAAAAGCAACATTTATAAATGGAAAGCTGCAACAGCAAGAACATTTCCATCTGGAACAGAAATGTTTTATAAAGGAACTTAGGCAGTAGGAAGTGTATACATATTTGAGAATAGACAAATGTCCAGTAATAAAACCTGAACAGATGAGAACAAAGTTCAGTAAAGAATACTATAGGATATTAAAACAAATGCTGAAAAAATGCTTTGAAATCTAAGACCAAAGTTCAAACTAGGCACCAATTTGCACTTCCTGTTCTAATTTACAGCATTGATGTGATTGACTGACCACAAACAGCACTGGATCAATTGAACTAGAAAGCAAGAAAAAAAAAAGCCTTCATTCTTATCACATGATATATAAAAATATATTGCATAGCAATATTATATACATATCTCTTAATGAAGGAGGTTATGGTCCTCCGTATTACTGACTACATATATAGTTGCGCAATCATGAAACTGAATAAATATTTGTTGAATTCATAAGATCCAGATATAGTGAAATTTCTAAAACACGAAAAAAAGAAGCCAAAGATGACATCTTTGTCTAGTTTATCAGGAACATTTCAGAACTGAGATGGAATGGAAATCAACCCAGACACACATGAGAATCAGAGTACAGCTAAAAGTGACAAAAACAAAAGAACAAGTATAAAGAAAAAGACCAGAAGAAAAGGAAAAAAAATTATAAAGTCAACAAATATATTGGCAAGTAAAGAAAACTCCTTGAACAACCACTTGTTGACCAATATTTGACACAGGAATGGCTCAGGAGAGATTAATTTACAAAGCCTATTGAAAAAGTGGGAATAGCAGACAAATGCAGGTTCTATTAAACAGGTGTGAAAACAATTGCACATCATGTTACTTGGGATACACTCATGGCTCAGGGTCTGTATACTGGAAGCCACAATTATGTGGTAACTCTGTTGCACTGGGGATTGTGCAAACACTACAATATAAAAGTATCTGAGAAGCATATGAACCAGTAACTATAAAACATTATCAACAATGATGCAGTTCATATCACATAAGATCACACAATGCCAACAGCTGAACAGAATAGGTGCATAAAAACAGGTATAACAATCCAAGAAAAAAGAAAAAAAAAATGGCATTAATCTTTGAAATTGCTACACCAAATAATTCTAGTGTCTTACATATCAAGAGACACAAAGTCATAAAATATCAAAATTTTCCAGCAGAAATTCAAAACATATGGACACAAGATATCCAGGTTGTTCCAGTAGTAGGTGGAGTAACACTACTAATAAAAAATAATTTACAATTGTACCTTTTTATGCTACTGATATATAGATATATATATATATATATATATATATATATATATATATATATATATATATATATGTAACTTCATATGAGCTGCAGAAGGAGGCAATTTTGGGTACCTTGCAGTTGCTGAGAAGAGCACTATCTTCTAAAATGAAAGACTGAATCAATAATAATTTTATGAACTCTAAATGTAGCCTGACATAGGAATAGGATCCATTCCTAAAACAGTGTTAGAAACCCAAAACTTTTGGAGAAATGAAGAAAGGCAGATGATATCTTACCACTGTCTATCTTGCTGTTAAAATCTATCACAACCATGAAAAAAATATCATTGGTCTATCAGGTGTCCATAAGGATAGTATTCTCCCACAGCATTGGAGTATTATGCCTTAATCATGTAACACTACTCAGCATTTGATTGTGTAGGATTGGAATAAAGAGTCCAGTCAACTCTTTGCAACAATTTTGTAACACATGGAGCAAATATCCTTTTATAGGGAGGTTCTTATGTTTAAATATCATTTTTCTAAATAAGCAAATATCATACTGCTACACAAGCTGTAGTCAGTACAGAACTGAATAAGAATACATCTAAAAGCTGTAACATACTTCATGATGCCACAAAAAAGGCAGCTTGAAGTGAGGTGGACCACTATGCAAATCACAGTTCTAACACTGCTCCAGCAAAAGCTTAGGACAAAACCATAAAGAATCAGGTAAAATGTAATATGTACTTTATAAATATTAGCACTATTCCATAACAGCAATACAAAATAAAAATAAGATTGGATATTAGCATGCATATTCTTCCAAATAACACATTTGTATTGAAAGGTCTGTTACTGCTTGTGTACTGTATTCATTATTGTTCTGTCAGATAGTTTAGGAAGGATGAGCAGAAGAAAAAATCAGGGATGTTCCTGAAAATCAGGGACAGGTGAAAGTTGCGATTCAAACAGCACCTTTAAAAGCTGTTAGTCACTGACACTTTTTTAAAAATTGTAACACATTGGGATGACAGCTAAAACTCCTCATATATTACAAAGAATTATAATGAGGTTAACATTTATAATTACTTGCTATGTTTTCTTTTTATATAATCTCTTTTTATTTGAGCATATATTAATAAGAAAGACTGCATTAATAACAACAGGTATATGTGAACAAAATATAACAGCAGTCTCAATAACAAACAAAAAAATATAACTGTAACTATATATAGAACTAAGTGAGTCAAGAAATTTACCATTTTGCTCTTGAGGTAAACGTCTGAATGCATTTCTTAAAACATAACATACAAGATTATGATCACCTCTCCAGTCCAAGTTTTTTTTTGTGTTTAAAACATGGATGTCAAGAAATCTGCAAAGCTTTTGAGGTGAATCTTGACATCCCTGTTGGAAACACATAACTAGATAGTTATGATCAGAGAGATGTAAGCATAGCTCTTTGTACTACATTGAGCTTCAACTGTTCCAATATTCTTTTAGTTTGCAAGAAAAAGAATGTCGGTGTATTAAGTGTTTTACAGCTTTGAAAGATGAAAAACCCTTAGAACCATCATAGAGATAGCAGACAGAAATGTTGTGCCCCTCAAAATAGCTTTAATAACTGTTAAATGTGTCTAAATATTTGACAGAAGCATTTTACTGTTTTCAGAGCTGTGTTTTCTTCTCAATGCAGTTATGTGCAGGTCATTGGATATGGCCTAGCATGAGACTAGAGTAAAATAGCTTTGAAAGCTATGCATAGCCAAACTTGTTATATACCTTTTTGATATCAGATTGATGAATAATGACCTTGTATATTTTTAACTTCAGAATATAATCAAGACTTCCAAGATGGCTGCACACTGAGTATAGACTTAATATCATCTCTTTCAGTGTGAAAACAGAAATTCAGAAAACAGAGCCAGTGATTTTTTTTCTTTTTGGATACATTTCAGTTACTGGCTAGTAGGTGCACTGCCTGGATGCCAGCAAGGAAGAAATTTAGAGAACTTGAATGAAAACTTTTCTCAAAAGTTGAGGAGAAAACTCTGGCTGGGAAAAATTCTGCAGTTGTTCAGCAAAAAGCAGTTCAAAATCCAGCTTTGCTGCAAAACAATTGTTATAGTAATCTAGAGAAAAATAGAAGTCAGATGTGCTGAGAGCTGAATAAAGTAAACACAATACTAAAGGAGTATATCAACTTAAACAAGAAAAGTCTGGACAAAATGGAAAAACTTTAAACAGACATTCAGATGACCTGATAAAACTGCAAAAATTAGAGAGTGAAATGAAGAAAAGGTTGAGTATGAGACTGCCCAAAAATCGATTTTCAAAAAAATGGTAGAATTAGAGGACAAGACACATAGGGGAAACCTAAGATTTTTCTGATGTACCAGAGAAACTGGAAGGAGCTGACTTTATGAATTTTATGAAAGCACAAATAAAGAAATGGACTGGTATTCCACATCTGGAGTTGTTAATTAAAAGGCCACATGGCATGATCCAAACCTGGCATTGAGAAAGTAGACAAGACCTCTAGTAGTAAAGATGCAATCTTACCAGCAGAAAGTTCATTCTATCAAAAATGTGGCAGAAGAACAAAGTTCAAAACATTGGAAACAGTGCAGTATTTGTGGAAAATTATTACTTGCTGTACACCAGGCAGAAGAAGAGAAAATTTATTCCAGCAATCAAGGAATGCGAAGACGCAGGTGCAAGGTTCAAGTTGCTGTATCCAGTTAACTTCTGAATATTTTTCTGGAGGATCAAATTCATTTTTTGATGGTAAGGAAGAAATGCAAAGTTTATCGAACAAAAAGAAGGCTATCAAATAGAAGGGAATTCTGCTTCTTATTCTCCTGATAATAAAGATCATAGAGACTCAATGTCAGTGACATCTTTTCAAATGTTACAATGGATAATACTTGTGAAACAGAAAAAACAAAGGAGTTAATTAGAAGAACCAGGAGTATCTTGGAAATGAACTAGAGACTGGAGTTGGGAGATGGAGATCAACAAGAAAAAACATGCAACTCAGAAATTAATAAATAAATGTGGGATTACAAAGCATCAATCACATTTGTGAATATAGTGGAACAGGAAAACATGGACATATTGGACTTTTTGACTTAGTTAAACCTGTATGGGACTCCAAAGCATATGCCTTACTGAATGTCATGAATGTTTGGAAGAACATTAAGTAGAAGGGAAGAGGAAGGAAAGAGGTATCTGCAAGTAAAACAGTTTTTGTTCTTAACAGTATTTTTATAAAACATGACACATACTGCATGTTACAAAGTAAAGTTTTTTTCAGTTATTCTGTGTGTAGTAGGGATACTGAAATAAACATTTTCCACTTTTCCATTCTTTTTGTTTCGATTTAAGAAATGTAGGCACTGTAAAGTAAAACCAGAAGAAAGCCTAGACAAAAGAGCATGATATAAGTAAAACTGATATGCTTTTTCTTACTTTTGCATAGTGGAATGACTGGACTAAGGTCCTTGGCTTGGCATAACCTGGTGCTTAGCAGGTTTATTTTTTATACAGCTGTTTACATGCTCAGTTCTTTCCAAATGTGTTAGGAGAGGCACAGCATTTTTGCCTGCAATCTGCATGGCAGTTCCAACGGATTTTCACCTTTCAAAGCTGTAAAACACTTTAAGAGGAAACAAGTAAATAAAAGAGCATTTAATGTAATGAAAAATTTCCTTTATCAAACAAATGATAACAGTGCACACTGAAGGCAACTTATATATTTGTTTCTCATGTTTCTATAGAGAGAAGCTGATAAGGTCAATACAAACAGAATACATTTTTCTTTCAGTGGTTAAAAGATAATGTTTTCTGAAAACATTCAATTTGTTTTCGACATTGGGGGAAGTGTCTATATTACATAATCGAACTTTTAAAGTTCGAACGTCAAATGGTCGACACCATATGATCGAACTTTTAAAAGTTTGAAAATGTAATAAAAAAAAATAAACCAAAGGAAAAAACCTACCTGAATGGTTTAAGTGGGGGGCAAGACCCCCTGCACCCCCCCACACCCCCAGCTCTTTAAATATACCAACTCAACATCACACTACAGTGCAGAAAAGGGAAATCTTCCCATTCTGCACTGTACGGAGATGTCTGTTGAAATGTTTGAACTTTTAAAAGTTCGATCATATGGTGTCAACCATATGACATTTGAACCTTTAAGAATTTGACAACATTATATAGACCCTCTGAGGAAAGAATAAACATAAGATAAAAACAGAGAACACTTAGTGTAAGCAGAAGTACAGGATGTACCATGTATCTTAGCATGGATAACCTTCATTATAATTCAATTCAAGCTTGTAGGTCTAGCTATACGTTTGGGACAATTGATCTTATTAGGATGGTTAAACTTCATTATTTGAAGATGCACATGGTTTTGTAGGTTTGTATTAAGTTAATAGGTTATGGAGTTGTTCTAGGGGGGTGTTTTGTTGAAGGTTTCTGTTAAAAAAAAATTTGTAAGATGTGACATAAGTTCAAGTGTATAAAAGAAGCAACTGTATAAAAGATCAACCTGCCGAGCATTAGTGCATGCATGTAGCACAAAACCTGAAACTAGGCATTTTTCCAAAAGCTGTTATAGATAACAAGTGGGAATAATAACTTCTTATCATAATGACAACACTTTTCATATTATCTTTAAATGTAAATGAATCACAGGCATATACAAAAAAGGAAGAGTAGTGAACTAATATTAAAATGCAGAATGCAAATAACTAAGCTACAGGAAACACATTTAAGAACTGAGCATATGAATCTGATAAAGAAAGGATTTTAAGAAGGTTATCCAGCTGAATATCTTGGGGAAAAAAACAGAGTACTTATATTAATTGCTAGATGAGCAATAGTGAAAGAAGAGGGGAAAAGGATAATAATGGTAGATTTGTAGTAGAGAGGGGCTGCTGGCAAGTGAGGAAGATTGCTCTGGAGTGTATTTATATTCTATCTAAAACTACTACAATGGAGATTAAGAAAAATTCTGAAAGAAACTTCTGAAAATTCTGAAAGTGACTTGTGCCTAGCCTATAGGGCAATCTCCATCCTTTTCTTAAGGAAATGCTGCACATCTGCAAGTCAAATGACTCAAGAGTCACTTTGTCTAGAACTCTCAACCTAGCTTGTGACATTAACAGATCATGCTGGAGAGACTGATATGTGTCCAAGGGACTGTCACTTCTCTGGAATGGACTCCCTATTCACGTAAAACAGAGCTTCTGACTGACCCTATTCAAATGCAACCTAGACAATTGGATGGGAGACTGCAAATTCACCCCAGGGTGGCATACTTGTCCCCCATTGACAGGGGTAGCAGGTGTTGATCACAGACCTGCTCTGTTCATAAATTCATTCTTAAATACCCAAAAAAGAACAAATGGAGATACTTGGGATTAATATGGCTAGGCTTGTAAAGGCTTTAGGGCTGCTAGCCTTACCTCCTATGAACCTAAGAACGTATGTGTTTTTGCAGGTAATATTACTTATTGGTGGGGACTGGAATTTGATTTGCAACAGTGACAATATATCTGGTGGGGGCCTAAAATGGAAAATTTTAACAAAAGAGGGTAGATTTTTGAAGAGATTTATGAAAATATTTGATATGGAAGATGTGAATTCAGGAGATCAGAGAGAATTTACATATTATTCCCAAAGGTACAAAAAACTGGGCTACACTAGACAGAAATTATATTTCACAGGAGCATATGCCTTTAATTGTAAGTTTTGATACACATCCAATAACAGTTTCAGATAATGTACCAAAAATAACTAAACTAAAAATGCAGAATAATAAATTAAAAATGAGACACTGGAATGTTTCTACCCATTTGTTAAACGGAGAAGAATTTAAGGAATGGGTACTGGAAATTATTCAAGAGTTATTAGGGAAGATAGACATTTCTTCAGGTGATATAGTTAGGGAGTGGGATAAAAGTTGAGTTTAAACATAGGGTAGAAATAAAAGAAAAAGAGATACAGTTAAGAAGTAACAAGAATTATTTAAATGGACGGGCAAAGTTTGAAGTATTGTAAAATAGTCGGACTCTCATAGAAGAAGAAGAACTGGAACTCCAGAGTGCTAAATATAATAAAAGGGACTACCTCGATAATGCCTATGAGTTTAGAAAGATTGCTGTTAAACAACATTTTTTGATAAGAACTCAAGAGCACAGCAGCTCAGAAAACAGAAAGTGGAAAGGGTTGTTACCACGCTTCAAACTCTATCTATAATTTGCTTTCCTTTCCTACTTACTAACTTCACACTTGCACTAATATATCTTTTTCTTATGTATAGTGCCCATTGCACCTCATTCTTGTTTGGAAATTGTTAAAGTATTATGCTATTAGAACAGAGTGTGTTTTTGTGTGTAATGTACTAGTTTAGATCTTTTCTGCTGTTTTTTTTTGTGTGTAATGTATTATCGTGGAGCTTTTCTCCCCGGGCCTCCACTGAAAACGGGCTTTCGGGCCCAGTGGACTTCCCCGGTTATCAAACTGGAAATAAATAAATAAATAAATAATAATAATAGGGAAGCTGTAACAAGGAAAATCACCAGAGATTTTGTAGAGGTATTACGAATATTTCAGAAATTTTATGAAATTCTGTATAAAGCAAAGAAATGCAGAAATCAATAAACAGCACAAATTGAAATGTTAATGGAATAGTTAAATATTTCAAGGTTAGAGGCAAATAAGGTTCAGTTGCTAACAATTAGGACAGGAGGAGATCAGATAAAAAGGTGATGTTATTCCTGTGAAATTTTGGAAACTAGGATGGAAGAAAGTGATAAATATCTAGATGGTGTTATTTTACAGTATTTTAATAGGGGAAGAATCATCAACATCCTGGAAGAAAACTGTGGTAGCTATAATACCCAAATATGGTAAAGGCTCATCTGATCCAGCTTCATACAGGCCCATTTTGATTCTAAACCATTCTTTATGCCTCTAACAACTAACAGAATGGTAAAGGTGATGTCAAAATTGATAGATATGGATCAATGTGGTTTTGTGGAGGGGAGAAAAGCATCTGACAACATTGATAGAACAATGATGATCCAGAGGGAAGCAGAATTTAAGAAAGTACCACTGTTGTTGGTCGGTCTTGATGCAGATAAAGCATTCAGTAGATTAAGCTTGGATTTTATGCATAGGGCAATGGAAGCATTTGCATTCCCTAATAAAATAGTAAGCTTGATTAGGAAGATATATGATGGAGCATAGGTACAAATTAAAGTGCGGAGGTTCCTCTCTGATACATTCTGTGTGAGTAAAGGAACCAGGTGGTTGTGTCCTCTTTCTCCTTTATTATTTGCATTATATTTATAACCATTGGCAAAGAAAATAAGGGACTCATAAATTCAAGGATATAATTGGTATGGTAATCAAGAAAAGCTGGCTTTATTTGCAGATGATATTATTTTGTACCTGATAAAACCAGAAAAAGGACCTTTCGTTGTTGTGGAACATTCTGAGACAGTTCCAAGTCTTTCCAAGATACAAAATTAATGAAGGTAAAACAAAGGCAATAGTTTTAAACTACACACACACAGATTGGTTCAACAATACTCATGTTTATGAGGACATGATAAAATGAAGTGCTTAGGATGTTAAAAAGGATTATGCTATCGCAGTTAAGGATATGTGGGAAGAGACTAAATAAAAGATAATACAAAACTGAGAAATTGAAAGCTCTGTTTTATGGATATGGGTAGCAAGATACAAGCAGTGAAAATGTTTTCAGTCCCTTTAGTTTTATACACAGATCAGGCATATTGTTATCAACCAGAGGAGAAGTTGTGGATAGCAATTAATAGAGTTGAAGGATTTTATCTGGGAGGGGAAGAGGGCAAACACCAAGTGGGACAAGTGATCCTTCTAATAGGACAAGGTGGTTTGGCGTTACCAGAATTGAAGGGGTATTTCAGAGCTACATGGTTAAGGCTTCTATACATAGCACAAGCAGAAATCTATAATTCAAAGTGGAAAGGGATGATAATGAAACAGGGAGGAATCTCAATAAATAAAAGGGTACTGAGATTTTGAAGCAGTTTTTTAAGAAGAGTAACAATAACCATACAAAATGTTATATTCATAAAGTAGCAGAAGGTATTCTAAGAACTAATTAAACATGGGAATGGAGAAAGGAGATTTTGCAAATAAGTATGACTGCAATCAGGGTTACAGAGAATAGGTAAGAGGGGGCTGGAATTTGCTGTGGAAAACTGGCAAAGGAGCCAATGCATGGGAGCAAATAATTAGAGAGGAAAATGTAATAGAATAAGAAGAGGCCTAAAATTCATTTGGACTGCAGGCTAGATATTTTATTAGAGTATAGATAAAGACAAAGGAATAGGGGAATCCTAAGTGAAAGACCAGCACTGCCAGAGTTTTTATTAGAATCTAGAACAACAGCTGTTGTTAAAAAAAGGATAGTTAGAAGGGCACATAAAATACTGCATGGTAACTATAGGAATCAATCAGAGGAGGTTACAAAGGATTGGGAAGAAATATTGAATAAGCAATTCACAAAGAACCAATTGAAAGATATATATATGGCTCCCAAATATGCAGCCAAGTCTAGAAGATTAAGAGCCTTTGCTTGAAATTTGCATAATTATTTTTATAGCCTAGGCAGATTCCAAAGATTTTTTTCCTTGGGTTGATTCTAAATGTTACAGGTGTGATGGGGAAGAACGAGGTTATTGGGAACATATTATCTGGGAGTGTAATAAGTTGGCAGGCTTTAAAAATTCCCTGTAGACTACTCTGTCAGAAATAATGGGTGAGCAAATTGGTGTAACTAAGTAAATGATTTTTTGAGGTATGCCATAAAATAGGAATTGCCTAGACGTAATAAATCCTTGCTGAGTTTAATTCAGGTGGCTGCCATAAAAGCGATTACTAGAAAATGGAAAGATAAGTTTAAATCAACAGTACTAGAAGAAGAAAATATAGTAACAGAGATATAAGAACTGGAAGTGGGATCTTTAGAAAAGGGTAGGAGCAAATTACATAGAAAAAATGGGAATAGTCAAAACAGCGATAATATTACATGCAGAATGATTTTTTGTAGGAGAAATGAGGTTTAAGGGACAGTAGGAACTGAATGTGCTATGCAATGTAAGACCGACAATTACTGTACAGAAGATTATAAGTCATGTATTATGTTTACAGTTGCAAATATGTCAATATGGTTTGTTTTCATTTATTTAAATGTATGATTAAGTATGCCATAACTGATAATTCAATAAAGATGTTTCTTGTTAAAAGAAAAATAGAACATAATCCACAAAGTCCATTTACTGCATAATCCACAAAGTCCATGTACTACAACTTGGTTATAGTTAGAAACTCAAATATATTTTTCTTAAAACTCTCTTATATACAGAACAGTATTAGAAATGGTTAATATATAACAAGTAATATGCAGAATTCTGGTAATACTGCATCATATCACTTGAGTAAGTAAAACACATTCAAACTATAGCTATATATTATAATAGAAAGAAATCAGTTTCAAAGACCACTCAACCTGAATGAACAAATGAACAAACAAACAAAGGACACTGTGCATGAAACTATAATTAACACTTCTTAATATAGCATTGACCCCAGAAAAAAATCTAATTGAAATTAATCAATCATACATTATCTTTTTATGATCAAAATAGGATATAAGCACCCACATGGCACAATTTTTGTCATAAACATGTCATGCATACTCATTGAGTTAATTTGTACAGAATGTTTCAGAGTTACATTTTTAAATGGTACTATGCATAGCAGTAGGATGGTGATGACGGGTCTATATTACAAAGTCAAAAAATTGAAAGAGCGAATTCTCTTACATCGACACAGAATAACCAAAGCTCCTAAATCTCGAATTGCCAGAACAGTGATTTTTTTCCCAGGGAAAAAAAATGACTGGGCCATTGTTGGGACTTTGATGTTTCCTCCACTACAGTGCAATTTCAGAGTTGGTGTATTTAAATAGGGGGGGGGGGTGTTGGGCTTCTCTGGCCATTCGAGGTTTAGGAGCTTTGGTTATTCTGCGTTGATGAAAGAGTATTCACTCTTTTGATGTTTTGACATTGTAATATAGATGCTGTGATGACAGGTATGCATGTGTATGCAAATGCTTGCAGGTTATGGTTAGAGCAAGGGTTATGGTAGACAGATTTGTGTATATGCAATTGTGTGTGCTTTGGGGTTATGGTAAGGGTTAGGGAAAGCAAAAGTTTCAGTGGTGTATTTGTGTGTGTGTGTGTGTGTGTGTGTGTGTGTGTGTGTGTGTGTGTGTGTGTGTGTGTGTGTGTGTGTGTAAATGTTTGCATGTGTCTGATATTGCCTTCTTTGTGGTAGTGTTATGGAAAGTTTTTTTTTTTTTGTTTCAAGTTAAGGTGTAGGGCTCAGGTTGGGGCAGCTAGACAGTTAGAGTTAGTGCTAGCATGCATTTCTAAGGTGGGCAGGGGGGAGAATCTCTGTGCTCCATTCTCCACCCTCAGTGCACCTTTGACCTCAGGGAAACCTTTCTGTATCTCAGTATTCCATTTTGAAAATAGGAGCTCTAAACTTTTATTTTTCACTGAAATTTGCCATTCTGTCAGTAAACCTTACCTGTGTAAGCACCTGCCTCAAGTTGCCATCAATTACCTGTAACCTTGATTAGATTTTCTTAAAGCTATTTAAAATAAAATACTGTTTATCCATAAATACTGCTACTTTAGCAACATACCCTCAGATATTCAATATAGCCTGCATTCTTAGGGTGCCTAGCAGTTTTACCCATGCCCTTAGGTACTATACCACATATTTCTATTATGTAACAACATATATATTTCAACAGGTTTGTGAATCCATAAGGAGCACCTCCATGAAAACAAAAATAAACAAAATAAAAACTAAAAAACATTCATGGTGTTTGAGCAGAAAATAGCAAATTAATTACTCCTGTAGTACACATGAAACAGAAATTGCCTTTCTTATAAACGCATTGTAATCCAAGACTGAATTTTAAATCAAGTCCAATGTAGTAGCTACAAAGACACCAGCTATTGTTACAGTCCCATGCAAACAGAATATGTTTTAAATCCACCAATGATGAAAGGAAATCCACCAACGAATGATCCAAAGTCCATTAAAACAGAACTTTATTAACACCACCAAAGAATAAAATAAAGTAAAGCATGAGAGCATGTTTTGCACTTTGGTCCTAGCAAAACATTTGGATTTCTTCAGAACCTGCTATCTTTTAGTTCTCATCCATTTTTATACCCTAAGGTTAATAATACTTAATTAAATAATAATCTCATGGTCTGTTGTTTCTTAAAGGCAAGTTAAACAATGTGCATAAACTGCATAAATGAACTAATAAAAAAATAAAAATACAATATATGTCGATATGTATGTAAGTGACCAAATAATATTTTACAAAGCATTTCTTCATCACTGTGTCATACAAACTCCTAAAAGCACTTTAAACAATGTACTACAACAAATTTATAAATAACTAAATAAAACTCCTGGTGTTACCAGACGATCGCCCATCCAAGAACTAACCAGGCCCAACCCTGCCTAGTTTCCAAGGTTAGCCCTTTCAGAATGGTGTTTATTACAAGTACACTATTTTAAAATGCATTCTTAAATGAAACATTCATGTTAAAAATCCAAAACTTTTAAAACAATAATCTTATGAATCTCAAATAATTTCATCATTATTGGAAAAATTAAAAAAAAAAAACTTAATGAATAAAGTTTCACAAGTGTTAGAATCAGATTCAGTAAGACACAATATAATATTCCAAACAATTCTCATAAAGCCAATGCTTTTATTTTTACCACAGGCATAATAGAAGTGTGTTCATTTAATCCTGGAAAAATAGTGGCATTACATCTTAACTGCCACTCTAATTTTTACATTTCCAGATAAAATTCCCATACAGCATTCCTATTTTGCTTGTTAACTTTATCCAAAATCCCAAACTTAAAACCTCTGTACTTGTCACAATTTAATGTGTGCCTGTAAATTGCATTGTTTTGATTTTTGGCTTTTATTGCATTTAAGTGTTTATAAATTCTCTTTTTTAAAGGCTCATCCTGTTTTCCCAATGTAGTAACTATCACATTGGGTACATATTCCAATGTAGACTACTCCTGATGTCTTACAATTTCCATCCACAAATCTCAAAATCATGTCCAGTGATGTTAAATATAACTGATTATTTTCTAAAATATAAGGGCAGATATTACACATCCCACACTTTCTGGTGCCTTTGTTAAGATAATCGGAACCATATTTTACCAGGTGCTCAAACCAAAATTTCAATTTGTGGCCTGTTTTCTTCACAAATAATAACTTGTCTCCTACTATACTATATATCTTATCATAAATTCTGAACATAGCCCAATTTCTAGTAATATTGTTCCTTATATCTTTTGAATAAGACCCATAAAGGATGATCATGGCACTTAAATATGCATCGCTTTTCAACTGAAATTTCTTTACAGAGGTTTTGAATGGTTCTTCATTCCTAGCAGGAGTTTGTATCTAGTACTCCATCTCTCCTTAACATCCGCAATCAATTTGTTTAATAAATCTAGAGGGATCTCCTTTCTGTGAACATTTTCAACAATTTAACAACCTCTGCTCAAAAAAATCAATATTTGAGCATATTCTATTGTCTCTCAATAACTGTCCATTGAAAATATTCTTTTTAGTATATTTCGGATGGCCGCTGTAAAAATCTAAATTACTGTTTTAGAAGGTCTCCTTCCTGTGAATTTTGGATTCAAAATTTTGTGTCAACAGGTTCTTAGATAATTTCACATCCAATTAACTTATTTTTAAGTCAGAATGTTTGCATGTGAAACTAAGAAAGGAGGGTAAATGATCAATTTACTTTACAAATTCATCCCTGACTTCATTTGTTTCTTTCTATAAAATAAATATGTCATCCAAAAACAGTAGGTACAAGTTCCAATGATTGCTGTATTTAGTTGTCATAATGTATTTCTTTTCCGATGCATACATAATGATATTTGCATATGTTTGGGCACAGCTAGCTCCCATTGCCACTTCAGATGCCTGTCTGAAATATTCGCTCTCAAATCAGAAATAATTACACTTGAAAATTATTTCCATCAAGTCACAAATAAAATCTGTCATAATAGAATCGACTGCACTTAGTTCATAATCTGTCTCCTAGAACATTTCAATTCCTTCTTCATGGGGGATAGATGGAAAACAAATCCACCAAATCAACAGTAGTGAAACTATTAAAATTAGTATAAAATGCTTCTCTCACTTTGCTTAAAAAATGCCATGAATCTTTCAGTATATATTTCACATTGCTTACACATTCCTTAAGCATCCTGTGAACAAAAACTTATAATGAATATGCCATTGGATTGTTTAGTGAGACTATTAACCTGTATGATGTTTTTTCTATACCTTTATGTACTTCAGGGATTCCAAAAACCATGGGTGTTTTCATTATTCAAAAAATGTTATATTTTCTTATTAATAGTCCCTTGTAATAATGAGTCCTGTAGGAATAAATACATTTCCTTTTTGCTAAATTAGCTTCATTAATGGAAACCCTTTTGTACTTCGGTGTGTCACTCAAAATTGCATTCATACTGCTTATATAAAACATTTTACCCACTAAAACAGTGCCGCAACATTTGTCCGGGTTCATGATTCTTAGGTTTCTGTTACTTCTAAGTAGCTTCATTAAATCATTTTCCGCTCATGTTAGAGTGTGGTATTTTTTTTTTTTTTTTTTTTTGATTTTTAACACCTGATATATGTCATTGTTACATACCTTTTCAAAAGTGGACACTATGGGGAGGAAAAGGGGGTTAAATAATCTTTTTATTTTTAATATATCTGCATTATTCTTAGTTTGAATTTCATTAAATTACCGTTTTCTTTAAACAGAAGCTTTACATTTAATTTTCTTGTAAAAACTTTTAATTCTATTAAGACATCAGTTCAGTCAGTTCTCTTCCCTGGGACACATTTCAAGCCTTTTTTAAAAAAGTTAAAATAGCTCTCTGTTATATTTAGATTGGTATAATTAAATATTTTATATTCCTCATATATATATACTACCCCATTCTCTGACGTCTTAATTTTATAACATCCACTGTTCATCTTTTCCATTGTTGCCCATTGTTCCATGCCGTCCCCCTCCCTCTGTCTTTCCTATGAAACCATTGTTGATTCAGGGGGTGTCTTTTCTATTTTCTACTCTTTTAGACCTTCTAAGTGGAGGATATGCTTATTCATATGCATCTGACCCCTGGTTATTAATTTCCTCAGAGTCACTAAATTTCACAATTTCATCAGTATCATATCTAACTACATTAATTCTGGTATTCCTCTTGTTAAAATGTGTACTTTCCCCTCTTTTCTCTTGTCTTAATTCATTCTGTTCATGTGTTTCTTTACTTGCCTAAACTCTCTGGTAGCACTGTTTTGGTGGACAAGATGGGTTATATAAGCAGTATAAATGCAATTTTGACTGACACAGAGAAGTACGAAAGGGTTTCCATTAATGAAGTTAATTTAGCAAAAAAGAAAAATGTATTTATTCCTACAGGACTCATTATTACAAGGGACTATGAATGAGAAAATATATATTTTTTTGTATAATGAAATCACAGTATTACCCATGTTTTTTGGAATCCTCAAAGTACATAAAAGTTTAGAGAAACCACTGTACAGGTTAATATTCTCAGCACATAATTCAATGACATATTCATGAAGCATTTTGTTGATAGGATACATATGAAAGTGTAAGCAATGTGGAATATGTACTGAAAGGTTCATGGCATTTTTTAAGCAAAGTTAGTCAAGAATGTTACAGTATTTGTATTAGTTTCACTACTGTTGATGAGGTAGATTTGTTTTCCTCTATCCTCCATGATGAAGGAATTGAAATGTTCCGGGAGACAGTTTATGAACTAAGTACATTAGATTCTATTATGACATATTTTATTTGTGACTTGATGGAAATAATTTTAAAGTACAATTATTTTTGGTATGAGGGTGAATATTTCAGGCAGACATATGGAGTGGTAATTTGTTGTACCCCAACATATGCAAATATCATTATGTATGCATGGGAAAAGAAATATATTATGAGAAGTAAGTTCAGAAATCATTGGAAATTGTACCTGCTGTTTTTGGATGACATATTTATTTTATGGAAAGAAGCACTTGAAGTCAGGGATGAATTTGTAAAGTATGTTAATCAATTACCATTCTTTCTTAGTTTCACCAACAAACATTCTGACTTAAACATAAGTTACTTGGATATGGAATTATCTAAGAACTTGTCCACACAAAAATGTGAATCTAAAATTCACAGGAAGGAGACTTTTCAAACAGTAATTTAGATTTGTACAGCTGCCATCTGAAATATACTAAAAATAATATTTTTAAGGACAGTTAGTGAGAGATGCTAGAATGTGCTCAGACATTGAATTTTCTGAGTCAGAGGTGGTTAAATTGTTGGAAATGTTCAAAGAAAGGAGATACCCTAAAGATTTATTAAACAAATTGATTGTGGAAGTTAAGGAAGGATGGGGTACTAGATAAAACCCATGCTAAGAATGGAAGAACCATTCAAAAACTCTGTAAGGAAATTTCATTGCAAAAATGATGCATATTTAAATGCCATGATCATTCCTTATGGGCCTTATTCAAAATATATAAGGAACATTATTACTAGAAATTAGGCTATGTTCAGAATTTATGATGGGATACATAGTATAGTGGGAGACAAGCCATAATTTGTGAACAAAACAGGCCACAATTTTAAATTTTGGTTTGAGCATCCAGTGAAATGTGGTTCTGATTATCTTAATAAAGGCACCAGGAAGTGTGCCATACGTAATATCTACCCTTATATTTTAGAACCGAATCAGTTATATTTAACATCACTGGACTGATTTTGAGATTTAGAGATGGAAATTGTAAGACATCAGGGGAAGTCTACATTGGAATAGTATGTCCCCAATGTGATAGCTACTATATTAAATAAACAGAAATAGGCTTTAGAAAGAGAATTTATGAGTACTTAAATGCAATTAAAACCAAAAATCAAAACAATGCACTTTACAGGCAAACATTAAATTGTGACAAGTACAGATGTTTTAAGTTTGGGATTTTGGATAAATTTGACAAGCAAAATTGGATGGTGTGTGGGTGTTGGATCTGGAAAGGAAAGAACTAGAGTGGCAGTTAAGATGTAATACCAACATTTTCCATGATTAAATGAACACACTTCTATTATACCTGTGTTAACAATAAAGGCTTTGGTTTTATGAGAATTCTTTGCAGTGTTCTATTAAGTGTCTTATTGAATATGGTTCTAATACTTGTAAAAATGTATTCATTAAGTCTTTTTTAAATGTTCCAATAATGATGATTTTTTTTTTTATAAAAAATAGTAGTTTTATTTTCTTATTTATATGTTTGGTTGTAGTACATTGTTTTAAACTGCTTTTAGGAGTTTTTATTACACAGTGATGAAGAAGTTCGTTTTAAAATATTATTTGGTTACTTATATAAATATTCACATATATTGTATTTTTATTTTTGGATTCATTGGCATATGCAGTTTATGCACATTGTTTAAAGTACCTTTAAGAAGCAACAGGCCAAGAAATGATTATTTAATTAAGTATTATTAACCATAGGGTATAAAAATGGATGAGAACTAAAAGATAGCAGGTTCTGAAGAAATCCAAACGTTGTGATAGGATGATTGAGCCAAAGCTGCTCTCATGCTTTACTTTATTTTATTCTTTGGTGGTGTTAATAAAGTTCTGTTTTAATGGACTTTGGATCATTTGTTGGTGGATTTCCTTTCATTGCTGGCAGATTTAAAACATATTCCATTTACTCTGGAATGTAACAATAGCTGGTGTCTTTTTTGTGGCTACTACATTGGACTAGATTTAAGATTCAGTCTTGGATTACAGTGAGTTTATTCAGAAGACAATTTCTGTTTCATTTGTACTGTTGAAGTAATTTATTTACAATTTGCTGCTCAAACACTGTGAACTGTTTTTAGTTTTTTTATTGCTTTATTTCAAGAGTTTTGCCTGCAGAAAACACTAGAAAGTTATTTTTTTCCCTACATGGGAGAATCTGTTACCACCCTTCCCTAAATAATAATATAATAATATAATATATCCGCTCTGCTGTTATGCCATAGTGGAAAAAAGGGCAAAATCCATTTTGTACAGCTCTCTACTGGCTTGCACTGTACAACACATGATGAAAAGCAGTCCAACATTAAATTCTTGCAGGAAGGCCCCACATCAGAAAAGCAACAGTCAGATTGTAGGTGAGCTATATATCTGTGTATGTAAATATGTAAATATACACGCGCGCGCGCGCACACACACACTCACACACACACACACACACACACAAACACACGCATACACATATGTATATATATATATATATATATATATATATATATATATATATATATATATATATATATATATATATATATATATGGGTCTACTACGGTTGATTGAAAACTCACTTGACTGAAAATGAAATTGCTAGGACCACTTCACTGAAAGCTCACTTCACTGATAACTCATTTCTTTGAAACTCATTTCATTGAAAGTCATAAATGGTCTTTTCCCCACTGTAGTGAGACCCTGGAGTTAGTATATAAAGTAAAGGGGGGTTGGGGGCACAGCCCCCCACATTAGGGTTGTGAGGGGCTGAGCCCCCCACATATTATAAACATTTTAAACTATACACAGTGATGCTTACACGTGCAAAAAATAACTGTTTCCAAAAGAGAATATATAACCAAGATATGTGGGGGGCTTCACCCCCACACCCCCTAATGTGGGGGGCTGTGCCCCTCACGCCCACCTTTACTTTATATACTAACTCCAGGGTCACACTACTGTGGGGAAAAGGCCATTTATGACTTTTAACAAAATGAGTTTCAGTCAAGTGAGTTTTCAGTGAAGTGAGCTTTCAGTGAAGTGGTCCTAGTAATTTCATTTTCAATCAACCGTAGTAGACCCATATATATCTATATATACACATATATATATATATATATATATATATATATATATATATATATATATATATATATACATACCTGCATTTATAGATAAAGATATAGATATAGATATGCAAATATGTATATTCCCTTTCCACTGTGAAACAACTAGAAAATGCACAGGCATGCAGGCTGGGGATATAGCACCTCTCAGAGTCGAAGGACAAGTGTGAAATTTAACTAGATTTACAACTTATAGTTCTGTTTCTTATAATGATCCTATGGCAAATAAGAGTACTCTCCTAAAATATCAAATAGAAATGTAAAGCATGCCATCAGCAGTACTAAATGCAAAAACAACAACAGCAATAGTAATACAATAATAATAATAATAAATCATTACTGTGAGGTGACTGTAAAGCAAATGCCTTTAAGGAAAAAAAAACACAATCACTTTTGTGAATGCATAACAGAAGGCTTCCTTAGACTATGAAATGTTCTCAAAAACATCAACATATAGAAAAGTATACGTTTTCAAAAACATTAACATATAGAAAAGTATTTGATTATGCAAGACAGCACCGATAATGAAAGCAATTTCATAAAAAGAAAATTTGCACATAGGTGAATTCCATAAAGTGGCTAAAAGGAAGGTTAAGAACAAATGAATACTATAAAATGATCAAAGATAAAACATGTCATACACAAAATAGCACAAAATATCCCAACTGTATTTGATAGATGGAGGAACAATCACTGTTTTTTTTCCTTATCACTCTAAAAATCTGAGTGAATTTTAAGTGTTTTGCACTAAGGAATCTGAAATATGACATTTTTAACAATGTTTTCAGAGCCTGATGAAATCTACCTTTTTGACATTGCTGACAGTTTCTGTGTCGACACATATTTTATGACAGAAATTGTTATTTTTGATAACTCTAATTATTCTTGGATACTGAAGCACACTTTGCTCTAAGACTGCTCTAGGTGTAAGGACCTGCAAGCTGATCTATGCTTATATATAAATTGGCCATTTTGCTTTTGTCAGTACTCGGATTTTTTGCATTAGAATATCTTTTTGAGATAGTTTGCTGAACAAATATACATTAGCTTTAACAATGATATTAAACAAAGTCAACACAAATGTTTTAAACGTGTTGTATTTCTGGCTCTGAACAGAAGTTATCTACACAAATTTCTTGCATAAAATAAATGTTAAAGAACTTTGCTGACTGTCAAAAAACTGTTAAGCTTGGGATGACCTACAATGGAAATGTAATAATGTCCTGGACTTAGACCTCACCAACATGGGACATCTCACCTCCCTACCAATTGTGACTCACTCTATGGTCACATCCATACCTCTCAACCTAGGAACATCAAAAGTTTGGACAAAGACCCATGCAAATTAGATGCAACTGGCCCAAAATTGGCACGTGGATTAACATAACATTTGCATACATAATTATGTAACCCCACCCACTCCGATGGAATTGTGGGATACCACCATTCAAATGCAAATTAAAGAATAGACAAAATATTATGCACAAAATATAACCAGAGAGCAATAGTGTTTTATTTATATTAACATTTGAACTTATATCAAATTTGTGTAAAACTAAACTACAATTTTCTTTTATCAAAATAAATAAGCAAATTATTTGTACAATTTTCTGTTATTAAGCTATAGGTAGAGATGCACTGGCAGAAAGTTGTTTTTTTTAACCCATTTCCTGTTACCATTTCGCAATCAAAACCTTCTCTCACCAGATCATAACTCACCATGATGTCACAATGCATCATGAGCAGGCTGGCAACCCCACTGCCATTACTCTGTACAGAAATAAAATAAGACAAAGCAAATCTGCCTTATGACTAACTGCTGATATAGAAAACTGCAAAGACTACTGCTACATAATCAGCACGGTGGGGGACCTTCTAAACAAGTTAACCATTTAATGCTTTTTTTGTAAAATGAAGCCTTCAGAAAGCAACATCATATCAAACTTAAAGTGATTTAATATCTTTCTTGAACCTGCGGCTCTAAAATAAAAGGATTAATCGACATACTGTTGAAGTAAACACATATTTCCCTTTCATTGTATATGATTATAGCCTTTACTTGTACATATCAGCCAAAAGCAACTGCACAGCAGAGTAGGAATTCAGAGCAAAGCAGAGAGTGCAGGACTCTTGAATGAATGTTATGATTTTTTTTTTTCGGTATATGCTCTAAGAATAGCTCTCAACATTTCATCTACAAAATTAGGAACACTACCTCTCATAATGTGGAACAAATAAGCAAAATTTGGAACACTTTCAGCTAGGAAGCTCATAGGTTGGCCAAAATGTGATATTTTTTCTCATTGGATAATTATTTTAATTAATTAATATAATTCATTTCTATTTATCATATATATATATATATATATATATATATATATATATATATATCCATTAAATATTTGCTAATATTGAATGTGTGACAGACCCTTTTAATGTGCAACTTGAAGGAACATCAACTTTTTAAGACCCCAAATTGGGAACGCTACTTGTAATGAGCTACACGGTACACCTGAGAGTTATAGTTACACTTATAACACGTACCTTGCTGTCTTTGAGGAAATATTTTTTAGTGTTCGACTTAAGGCCACATATACTGTAATAACATGTATACACACACACACACACACACACACACACACACACACACACACACACATGGAGCAGTGAGAAAAAAGATCTGTAAAACAGAGACACTTGCGCCCACTTAGGTTGCTTGTGGGTATCATAATAAGTGCAGCTTTTAAGCTGTCTAGACATAACGTATGTCCTTCATAATGTAACCTAAGGTTTGCAGCTAGGTGTAACCTTCAACAATGAAAGTAAATATGAGGGTATGACATGCATAATAAACTGAAGATAACAACCTCAGTGGTTCACTGGTACCATCAGTGTCCAGCAAATAGGAGATATTAGATGCTAGCTGTCCCATATAGTTTCTGAAGTACAATTTTTTTTCTTTATTCTGATTTTTGTTTCTTAATAATACCACCTGATTATTGTCCAGAGTCTATAGGGAGTCCTCAAATGGTAGTTTTAAATCTACCTTTGTTTATACCCTGCAGCCATATAAGAATACAATAACCTAGTGTGGTAGAAACAGTACTGAGCTCTTTGTGTGAGCTCTATAATTTCTCTGGAAGAACAGATATTCCTTTTATAGTTCAAACTTTCAAAACATTTTGTGTACTCCCTTACAGCATGATGCCGCAGCTAGTCAGTACTGTTCTGCTGTTTAAGATCAGTTGAAAATCCTAAGTGCACAGGGGAGGGACATGAAAGACTGTTGTTACCTTGTTGCAGTACTCCTAAAACAGTCACAGGCCCTATGCATGCAATCTGATTGTGTATATCGAAGAGAAAATCGTGTTCTTCTGAGCCACTCATCCTCGGATTCTGATTGTGAACTGTTGTACTGCAGTTGTGCAATGTGGACAGAAGGCTTAGATTAACCATAATTAAGAAAGGAGCTGAACTTTAAAGGGAAGTGTAAATGCATTGCAAGACTGCCCTCATTTAGCTCTATATGATTAGTTTCCAGTCATCTACCATTGTTTGTAAAATCCCCTATACTTCATTTGCACAATTGCACTGCAACTGATGATTACTACTACTGCAGTTCACAGAGTCATGATCCTTCTAGATTGCTAAGAAAATAGTACACCCATTCATGACATGCCGTTAACTGTCATGACCATATATACACACAGATACAAGTTCAAGCAGGGCTTTTGTATTCCCTGTGCTCACACCTGCAGAAAAGTTCCTCCTTAACCCTCCATTTCTCTTCACTTAATTGTTTTTAAATTTCAATGGAACAGACATCAATGAAGCAGGGCTTTTGCATTCCCTGGGTTCACACATTCAGACCAACCATTAACAGTTATGACCCTATATACACACACACACAAGCTCAAACAGGGCTTTTGCATTCCCTGTGCTCAAAATTGCAGAAACATTCCTCCTTAATCCTCTGTTTCTCCTCACATTAATTGTTTTACTATACATTTAAATGGAAGAGACATCAACAGTTTAACAAACAACATCAGTTATTTGAATTTCTTGTTCTGAGACGGTGTATTTACGAATGTTCTTTTTTTTTTTTTTTTTTTTACTTACTTGGAGCCAGAGGTCAAACTTGAGCCTCCATTTAAAGTACATTGTGTCATCCTGGGACTGAGAGTGCAGACTGAACTCTGTACTACAGTCTGCAAAAGTACTTGGGATTGGCTTGAGTGCTTGGTGAAATTTTAAGTTAAAGTAAACAAACTATAATTATAAACACAGCAGCACTGAGTCTGCTCTCTCACTGCTGCTTGGCCTATGTGCTGCCCTGCTATATTCCACATTACCATATCCAAACATGAGCACAGCAGCATGTTAATGTATGTAACTAGAGCTCAGATAGTGTCTCCAATAGGCTGGCAGTCTGCCTGCCTGAGTGAATCAGGAAGCTGATGTGTGATGACGCCAGCAACAACTTGAAAAAAAAAAAAGTACAATTCTGCCAAGCCAAGCCTGAGTACATTTGTTATGCCTTAAAGGTATTGCCAACTTAACAGAAACTGTCTACATGTAAAGAAAATGGTTATATCTGTAATATCTGGCTGCTTATCGCAACACAGTAACTGGTGTTTATTGTTGAGGTAAATACATCCTCTCGCACTGGAAATTCAAATAACTGATGTTTGTTAAACTGTTAATGTCTGTTCTGTTTAAATGTGCAGTAAAAACAATTAAGGTGAAGCGAAATAGAGGGTTAAGGAGGAACATTTCTGCAGGTTTTAGTGCAGGTAATGCAAAAGTCCTGCTTCATTGATGCCCATCATATTTAAATGTAAATACAATTATCTGATGGCAAATGGAGAGTTAAGGAGGAACTTTACTGCAGGTTTGAGCACAGGGAATGCAAAAGCCCTGCTTGAGCTTGTGTCTGTGTGTATATAGGGTCATAACAGTTAACAGTCAGTCTGAATGGTTGAGCGCAGGGAACGCAAAAGCCCTGCTTCATTGATGTCCATTCCATTTAAATGTAAAAACAATTAAGTGAAGAGAAACAGAGGGTTAAGGAGGAACTTTTCTGCAGTTGTGAGCACAGGCAATGCAAAAGCCCTGCTTGAGCTTGTGTCTGTGTGTATACATGGTCATAACAGTTAACAGTCAGTCATGCATGGGCGTACTACTTTCTCGGCCATCGAGAAGGATCATGACTCTATGAACTGCAGTAGTAGTAATCATCAGTTGCAGTGCAATTGTGCAAATGAAGTATAAGGGATTTTACAAACAATGGTAGATGACTGGAAACTGATTGTATAGAATTGAAATGAGGGCAGTCTTGCATTGCATTTACACTTCCCTTTAAAGTTCAGTTCCCTTCTCGCTTGTAGTGAATCTAAGTCTTCTATGCACATTGCACAACTAGAACACAACAGTTCACAATCAGAACCCGAGGATGAGCGGCTCAGAAGAACACTATTTACTCTTCGATATGCATGATCAGCTTGCATTCATAGGGGCTGTGACTGTTTTAGGAGTACTGCAACAAGGTAACAACAGTCTTTCATGTCCCTCCCCTGTGCACTTAGGATTTTCATCTGATTTTAAACAGACTAGCTGCGGCATTATGCTGTAAGGGAGTACACAAAATGTTTTGAAAGTTTGAACTATAAAAAGAATATCTGTTCTTCCAGAGAAATTATAGAGCTCATACAAAGAGCTCAGTGCTGTCTCTACCACAACAGGTTATTGTTTTCCTGTATGGCTGTAGGGTACAAACAATGGTAGACTTAAAACTACCATTTGAGGACTCCCTATAGAGTCAGAATAATAATCAGGTGGTATTATTAGGAAATGAAAATCAGAATAAGGAAAACAAATTGAACTTTAGGAACTATATGGGCTGGCTAGCATCCAATATTTCTTATGTGCTGGACTCTGATGGTACCAGTGAACCACTGAGGTTGTTATCTTCAGTATTTTTTGTATGTTACACCCTCATATTTATGTTTATCTTTGTAGGTTACACCTAGCTGCAAACCTTAGGTGAGGTTGTGAAGGATACATGTATGTCTGGACAGCTAAAAAGCTCTACTTATTAAGATTTCCACAAGCACTCTAAATAGGTGCAGGTGCCTCTGTTTTACAGGCCTTTCTTCTCATTGCCTCCATGCGTATGCGTGGGTGTCTGTGTGTGTGTGTGTGTGTGTGTGTGTGTGTGTGTGTGTGTGTGTGTGTGTGTGTGTGTGTCTGTGTGCACATTATTGCAGTATATGTGAGCTTAAGTGGAACACTAAAAAATATTTCCCTGAAGACAGCAAGGTACGTCTTATAAGTTTAACCATAACTCTCATGTGTACCATGCATATCATTATGAGAGTATTCTTCATTTGAGGTCTTAAAAAGTTCATGTTCATCAAAGTTCTACAATGAAAGGGTCTGTCACACATCCAGTGTTGGCAAATTATTAATGGATATCCATGGTAAATAGAAATTAATTATATTAATTAATTAAAATAATTATCCCATAAGTAGAAATATAACATTTTGGCCATGCTATGAGCTTCCTAACTGAAAGTGTTCCACATTTTGCTCATTTGTTCCACATTATGAGATGTAGTGTTCTTCATTTTGGTAATGGAAGGTTCATAGGTTCATAGGTTCATAGGCTGGTACTAGGCTATCGGCCCTAGGGACTATACAAGCCTAGCCATAACAATTCCCTGGCTATTTCTTCCCACAATATTTACTTCCATGGACCCCTGTCTAGCAGGGTGACTGACGTGATCCCCAGGGTCAATTTCCTATAGTTAGGGCATATAGCAAAAAAAATCCTAACATTCATTCCAATGAGTCCTGCACTCTCTGCTTTTCACTGAATTCATACTCTTTGCTGTGCAGTTGCTGTTGGCTGATTTTTAAAAGTAAATGCTATAATCATGTACATTCAAAGGGAAATATGTGTTTAATTCAACAGCATGTCATTTAATCTTTTGATTTTAGGGTCATAGGTTCAAGAAAAATATTAAATAATTTTAAGGTTGAAATGATATTGCTTTCTGAAGGCTTAATTTTACAAAAAAGCATTAAATGGTTAGCTTGTTTAGAAGGTTCACAGCTGTGCTGATTATGTTACTGTAGTTTTTGCAGTTTACTATATCAACAGTTAGTCACGAGTTAGATTTGTTTTGTCTTATTTTATTTCTGTACAGAGTAATAGCAGTAGGTTTGCCAGCCTGCTTATGATCCATCGCGGCATAGTGGCAAGAGGGGGTTGTGATTGTGAAGTGGTAACAGGTAAAGGGTTAAATAAAAAAAAAAGCTTTCTGCCAGTGCATCTCTAACTATAGCTTAATAACTGTAAATTGTACTGATAATTTGCTTATTTATTTATTTTTATAAAAGAAAATTGTATTTTAGTTTTATACAAGTTTGATACAAGTTCAAGTGTTAATATAATTAAAACACTATTGTTGTCTGGTTGTATTTTGTGTTTAATATTTTGTCTATTCTTCAATTTGAGTTTGAATGTTAGAATCCCACAATTCCATCAGAGGGGGTGGGGGTTACATAAGTATGCAAATATTATGTTAATCAGTGTACATACTTTTGTCCAGTTGTACCTACTTTCCATGGATCTTTGTCCAGATTTTTATGTTTCTAGGTAGAGAGGTATGCTTAACAACTCAGAACAGTGCTGGGTGTTTTTTAAAAGGTATCTGATATAAATGAGAAGAACTTGTGATTGTGCTTCATTGCTAACAATTTTGAATTCACATGTAGCCTTGGAAGATTTTAGGTTTTTTATTAAGTTTTTTCTTTAATTTTTGAGTTTAATTTTGAGGTGTCAGGTCTTCAGTTTCTTTCTAAGCGAGTTTTTTTTCTCTTTGTACAAAGCTTGTTAATGCTAGGATTCCAGCAAATGGGGTTTATTCCTGAACGTGACACTTTATTTCTTACGGTTCAGAACTGATGTTTCAATGCAGGCATTTAGGTGAAAATAGAAACCCTCCACAAATACAGCAGCATGTTGGAGGGTCTTCAAGGGTAAGTTGAGTCCCAAAACTCCTCAAGTCATCATATAATTTGTAACTCTTCTTATATGCATTAAGAAGACATTGAAGCTTGGGTTTTTCATTTAAGTAGTTTATTATATACAAATACATCAGGATGAATTGCAGGAACATTAAACTTAAAAAAACTAACTATATGACTGACTACATACTTGCATGCTCACACTCTGGCTGCTCACTCAAAATGGCACTCTTGCTTGTACATTCTTAGTACTTATATGCAAATGCTGACTCACTCTTCTTAAATGTATATCATACACACTGATCTACATCCTCCAGCTTTACTGAGCTGTCTCATATAAACAATGACATTTCAATGGGCATGAAATTCTACAAACACTAATAAAGAAAAACAACAGTCATGTCCAGGTTGTCCTGTGTCTGGAACTAAGTTTTGTGATGTGACCTGATCTTGTGACATAATAGTTTGGACTGAGTTTAACAACAGGTGCAGTCACCAGGCAATATTCTGCTTGAGGACTCTCAGGGATTTTTTCAGTGTCCTCAGGAACAGGAACATTGGACAAGTCACTCTGAGAACTAGAGTTTTTATCAAAGCTAACAGGTTGTAACACTGGTTCGGACACTGGTAACAAATGCTTCTGATTTCATCTGAATTCCACTCCTTGTGATTACACAATGTATGATCTCAGCTCTTGACACAAACTTTTCACAAATCTGCTGTGATCAAAACCCTTTGACATCTGAAAACTCACGATCTCCCCTTTTTGCAAAGAATGGATGCAGTTTGCTGGTTTTATCATAATTATTCTGGGACAAATGCTTTTTCAACAGTTGGGCTTTTGCTGCTTTGTTGTTTTTAGCACATGGAACCAATAAATTACTACTAATTCGTAGTGTGCTTCTGGTTTGTCTTGACATAAGTCTCTAGGCAGGTGAACCAAGATGTTTATCACAAGGAGTGTCTCTGAGATTTAACAAGTTGAGAAAAACATCAGTACTGTCATGTTTGGATTTCTCTAACAGCTGTTTTGCACTTTGAACTGCACATCCAGCCAAACATTTGACTGAGGGTATTCAGAACCATTCGTAATATGAACAAAGCTTCTATAGATTTTGATCTGAAGCAATGTGAGTTCTGTGCTCATCAATATGTGTAGAAGAAAAATTTCTCACTTCCATGACTTCAAAATCAAGTTTTTCATTATTATTTTGTTTTGTGTTTTTTATGGATAAAGTATCAGCGAGATAAAGAGTTTGCCTTTTGTGTAAACAAGATTGAAATTGTGCTTTTGCAATTTGAGCTTCATACATTGCAGTCTAGCTGGAGCTGTATGCATAGGCTTTCTCAAAATAGTAACTAGAGGTTGGTGATCAGTTTTGATTTGAATAGGTCAACCATAAATATAATCATGGATCTTCGAACGTTCAAACTATATTGTTAAGAGCTCTTCCTCAATCTAGGCCTATTGCATCTCAGTTTGAGTAAGAGTGCTCGATGCTTAGGCTACTGGTCTACCCTCTTGAAGAATGATTGAACCTAGACCAAACTTAGAAGCATCACAGGAAAGAGTAAATGATTTGTAAACATCATAGTAGCTGAGAGTTGTTGGGTTAGCAATTCTCTTTTTCAGGACATTAAATACTTTTTGATGCTGTTCTGACCATGACCAAATTACATCTTTGCATTTTGGATCTACTAAGAGAGCTGAAAGTTGACTAAAATCTGGGTTGAGCTTGCTTAGATAATTGACCATGCCAAGAAAATGTTGTAGGGCATGGACATGTTCTGGAGCTGGCATCTCAAGAATTGTTTTCTTAGAAGGATCTGGTCATAAGCCTGGACTAGTAAACAAGTGACCAACATAAGTATCTTCTCATAGCCTTAATTTGCACTTCTGAGGATTCAGCTTGATTCACTTGACGCACTCTTTCTAGAACTTTCAAGAGGTTTCTGTTATGTTTAGCTTCACCATTGCCTCTTGCTAGAATATCATCTACTATAATAGTGCAGGGATAACCAGAAAAAAAATGGCTCCATTGCATGCTGAAAGACTGTACTGGTAGAATTTAAGCCAAATGGCATTCTCAGAAATCGTATCTTCCAAATGGCATATCAAATGTGGTTAACAGTGAAGATTTTTGGTCAAGAAAAATTTTCCAAAATGAACTCTTTGCACCTAAAGCAGGAAAAAACATTGGAGTTTGGCATGAGGGCAGCATTCTCTTCGACTGTGTGCATTGGATGATGAGGCCTTTTTTAATGCTTTTTCAGATCTCTTGGATCAATACATATTCTGATCTCAACTGAGCTTTTCTTATGAGCTACCATCATGGAAGATACCCATTCAGTAGGTTCTTCTACTGGACAAATTACTCCTACCTGCACCATTTTGTCTAGTTCGGCTTTGACTCTGCTCTGCATAGCTACTGGAACTTTTCAAGCTAGTCTGATAACTGGGCTGATCTCTGGGTCTAACTTCATGGAGTACACAACTGGTAGTTTGCTTAGTTTGTCTTCAAAAATACCAGCATACTCAGAAAAAACATTGTTTGGGAGAAATTTAAGCAGTCTGATTTTCAAACTGTCTCTGAGGCCTAATAATGACTGCCTGCATCTCTTTACTACAAAAATTGCAAGTCATAGCTGTTCCCAGCAGACTAAAATGAAAGCACTACTGAGCCTTTGGTTTGAATCTCTTCACCACTATAAGCAACAAGCTTTCCACACTTTGTTAAATCAAGTTGTTCTGCAGCTTTTACTCTAGCAAAATGTTTCTGCTGACATAACATTCCACTTTAAGCCAGTATCTACCCATTAATCCAAACAGTACAAAAGATTTCATTCTTTGCCCACAAATATACTGGACTGACTGTTTAACCAAGCACAGACACACCATCAACATAAGAAGTAGGATCACGGCTTTCTAATTGATCAACTTGCCTTTCGGAATGCCCTCTCTTAATAAAGAATGTGCCTCATTTGATTTACAAAACCTTTTGAAATTATTTCACTTATTGTAAGAATGACGCTGCTGACCAAAAGCTAAGTACTTTTCTCTTTTTGGTTTGTGATTTCCACCACAGTTATGACAGTGACTAAGAATCTAGGTGGGGCCACATGTTTTGACTTTGCTGACTCACCCTTATGCTTCATTAAGCATGCTATAGAATTTGCTGGAAAGACCCGGGGGGGCTTCCAGGCACTGCTACAGGACCTGCAGTAGCTGTCGTGTTGCTGGGCCTGTTTCTTTTAACCACATGCTGCATACCATCAGCATGAGCTTTGTCACAGTGCCTTCCACTGCTATTCTCATTTGTATCATCCTTGTTTCCTTTGCCGTCATCTATCTGACAAATCTTAATGGCCTTATTTAACACTAAATCACTGTCTCAAAGCAAAATGTTCCTTACTGTGTCATTATTAATACCACACGCAAGCCTGTCCTTTATCAACTTACCTCTCAAATCACCAAATCTGGACATTTTAACCTTATTTCTCAAATTAATTATATATGTTGTGAAAGTTTCACCAGGCTTTTGATCATTGGTGTAAAATAAGTGCCATTCCATTGTAATATTCATTTCAGGGTTACACATTTCTTTAAATATAGACTTTAAGCACTCTGGGTCTTCCTTTTTTTCATCAGTACCACTATATGGCTGTCATCCTCCTTCCCTGCAAAAACAGCAGGTGCATACACAAATGAATGCTCTCTTTGAATGGCCTCTGTACAGCTAAATTAAGCAGAATAAATGCTTTTGTACATGAAAATATTTTATTCCTGCTTAAACACTTTCCAATTTTCTGCAGTATTGTTATCAAACACAAGCAGTGCAGGTCTGCTAAAACCTTCGGCCATTCCCACAGATTATAGTAAAACACAATGCAATCTTGGCCCTTGTAAGTATGTATGAACATGCACACACATCAGGTACTTGTAATAATATCCAAATGCACAATACATTCTTTGAAATATTGTACTCTCCAAAATATGCTTTGAAATAACTGCACTTTGAAAAATATTCTTTGAAACAAATTTACTCTGTGAAATTTCTGCACTGTAATAATTTGTATACTTTGGATATTTTGAATAGCTTTAATTAATATGAAAAAGTAGCACATAGCAAATAAATATGGTTGTTTTCCCTTTGTTGTACATTTTATGCAATTTGACTATTGTTTCAAGCATTTTCGTAATTATTTTGAAAATTTTATTAATATGTCGCAGTATCAGACATTTTGTTTAATAAGAAATTTGTTTTGAACATTCTGAGGGTTTCATTTTATAGTTATAGCAAAATAAATAATTTAAGCAAGTTTTAGTACCTGGAATTTGTTTCTGATCTGTTTTGCAAGTAATTTGAGCAATAGAGATGATCCACTCCTGTTTATTAATACCATGTCGCTCTTCTTATGTGCATTAAAGAAGACGGTGAGGCTTGGGTGTTTGTTTAAGTAGTTTATTGTGTACATATACATCAGGATAAATGGCAGGAGCATTAAACTTATACAAACTATCTAATTTACTGACTACATACTTGCATTCTCACAGTCTGGCTGCTCACTCAAAATGGTACTCATGTTTGCATGTGCTTTGTACTAATATGCATGTTCTGTCTCATTGGAAAGCTTCTTAAAGGTATATCACACACACTCACACACACACACACACACACACACACACACACACACACACACACACACACACACACACACACACACACACACACACACACACACACTGATCTACATAGTTGACATAAATTTGACTCCCTGAATTCCTTGAAGATGGTGAGTGTTTTTAATTGAGTTCTAATAGCAAAAAAAAGCATTGCTTGATAGTCTGACCTAACCTTGACAGGTGCAATTACAGGTAGAGAGCAAGATGGTGCCATATTTGTAATGATCCGATCCACAGTAGTGAAGCATGAAATGTGATACAGCAAATGAGAATTAATTAAGTCTTGCATGGACTGAGGATTTTTTATTGTATAAGCATTCCAGTTAATGGATGGATAATCAAAATCCCAGAGAATAACTGTGTTTGGTACAATAGTAAGTCTCCAGCTTATTTAGAAATGCCTCATGGATTATAGGTACTCAGAAAACAAATGCACCAGGACCGGAGGAGCACCTTCTCCAAACTATTTATTCCACAAGTAGCAAAACTTTCACAGCTAAAAACTACTTCATCAGGCTTGTTAAAATAGATATGCAAGAAGTAAACTTTGCATATTTAAAGCACATATAGTAAAATATGATTGGTCAAATAATTAATCAGTCATTCGATATAAACATTAATTAACATTATTACGTAAAGACTTTAATTCAGGTTTTAATGAAAACATTTCATTTAACCCTGGTGGATAAAGTGCTTTAAAATGTAAAATCAATTTATTCTCTTGTCTTTCTGTTATATTAATCCTGTCACCTTCTCTAAAATATATAGGAACATGTTCTAAAATAAGGAATTTAAAAGTATGTTTACTATCTGCTTCTTGTATGTGTTTATAAAGTGAATTAGTTTCTACTTTTCATTTTATCTCTGATAAATGATTGCATATTCATCTTTGATTAATTTTGCGGACATAGAAGGAAGGACATTGAGTGCATCTAGCCATGTATACAGCACATTTAGTGTTGCAATTTCCATATGCATGCAAATAAAACTTTTTTTTGTATTATTGATAGGATGGACAAATAAATTTTCTTTAAAAATCTTTTTTTTCAAAATGCACATTTATTACATTGATAAGTGCCTCTTTTATATGTAGGTCATATTCTTAAATTATTTTGTTCGGTATAACATAGTTTGCTTTCTATGGTAGTACTTCACTTATAAATAAAGACTGGGTTGTTTTCACTGATGTCCTTCAGTTCATGGCTTACTTTAATGCCTATTTGGATACAAAAACTGTTTTTAGTGGGTTGCGTATTCTTAAAATGCCAACCTTTAGAGAAAAGTACCCTGAATTGCTTAAACATTGGGAGTATTTTAATTTAAATTTATTGTTTCAATATGTGATCTTAAATGTATTTATTTTATTTATTTATTTATTTGCAGTTGGTAAACCAGGATAGTCCATTGGGCCAATAAGAACCCGTTTTCAATGGAGTCCTGGGGAGAAAAGCTCCAAAACAAAGGTTACAAAAATTATTACAGCAGCTTACAATTTCAAATTATTAGTAGGTTAAACACAAAGCTTTAAAGCAGTGGTAACAAAAGATTGCAGCAGTTTACAATGTCAGTCATTTGTGGGTTGCAAACTAAATAAAGATTAAGCTGTTACAAAGTAATTTTTAGGTTTTATTTTGTAGAACAACCCAGATTTAAGTAGGAGCAAAGAAAGAGTTTAGTTAAAATTTTTTTTTAGAAAAATAAAGCATTGTGGTAGTATATATATAGTTTCTTCAGAGGAATAGTAGGGTTAGAGAACTACAGTTGACTTAATTATTTGGTGTCTGGTAATATATGAATAAGTTGAAGGTAGTAAGTGGAGAATAGGCTATGAGGGGTGGGAGCAGGAGCATTCCCAAGAGGATGTTAGATGTGAGTGCAGTGATTTTTTAAAAGCAGGGAGGTAGGTGGTGATACGGATGGAGGGAGGAAGGGAGTTCCATAGGCGTGCCAGGGCAAAGGACAGGAGGTTTTTTCCTGGAGAGTGAAGGGGTTTATACAGCTCAATTAGATTTTGGTTATTAGATCTTAGAATTCTTTGTGGCAGGTGCATTTTAAAGGTAGAGCTGAGAGAGGGACAGAGAGATGGATGAAAAATGAGTTTGTGAGCAAAAGTGAGCTGAATATAGGAGAGATAGTTGGGAAGCTCTAGCCAGTTGAGTTTGTGAAGAGATGTACAGTGATGGGTAGATGATTTGTTACTAGTGGCAAATTTGGCAATTTTATTATAACAGGAGGACAGTTTAGTTTTGAGAGATGATTGTAAATTTGTTAGGAGAGGGGCACCATAAAGAAGGGAAGGGATGAGAAATGTAGTAGCAAGAGTGAGTTTAGTAGATGTAGTGAGGAATCAATTGTGTTGGTAGAGCATGCCAAGTTTTTGGTGTTTTTTTTTATGTTTAGTTGTAGGTGGCTATTGAATTTAAGCTGATTATCTGTTTGGACTCCTAGCAGTTTTGTTTCAGATACTAGTTAAAGAGGTGTGTTATTCTGGCTAGTGATGGAGAATAGATTTCTATCAATGGTGTTAGTTATTGAGGGGGTAAATACCATAAGTTTGTTTTTTGATGCATTTATTGCTAGATGATTGTCCTTCATCCACTGTTCTGTAGTAGAGAAGGCATCTTGAGTCAGTTTTAGGAGAGCAGGGATGGATGTGGCTGCACAGATAATTGTAGAGTCATCTGCATATTGAATAAGTTTAGCATGAGGAATTGAGTGGAAGAAATCATTAATGAATATATTGAAGAGGAGAGGACCCCAAAATGGATCCTTGGGGGACACCAGTGGGTGTGTTAAGGAAAGAGGAGGTGGCGTTTTTCCACTTGACAGCTTGTTGCCTGTTAGAGAGATAGCTGGTGAACCATTTGAGAGAGGAAGGGGATAGGTTTAGTTTAGATAGTTTAGTTAGGAGAAGGTTGTGAGAGATAGTGTCAAAGGCCTTAGAGAGGTCAGGAAAGAGAGTAGATACAGTAGAACCAGAATCTCTGGCTTTATTAATGATTTCCAGGAAGGATAGGAGGGCAGTCATGGTGCTGTGACTCGGTCTGAATCCATGTTGTGTGGAAGTTAGCAAGTTATTATCTAAGAGATAGGGAAGAAGTTGAAGATGGATACATTTCTCTAGGAGTTTTGATATGGGAGAGAGGATGGCGATAGGACGAAAGTTAGTAATATTGTAATTATTGCCTCCTTTGTGTAGGGGAATGATGAAAGCCTTTTTCCAGAGTGTCAGTACAAGACCTTCTTGGATAGAGCAATTGATAAGGATGCTGATGGGGAATGCAATGGCTTCAGCTGCTATGGTGAGGAAGGATGAGGGAATGTTATCAAGGGCATTGGTGCATGGTTTAAGCCTTTGCAGGAGTTTTCTTATGGTAGAAGTAGGAATGGGTTTTAGGGAGAATGGTGGGAGTTGAGAGACTGGGGATGAAGGAGGTGATAAGTGGGGGTATGTAGAAGTAGGAGGTGAGAGATGATTGGAGAAGGATGAGGTTAGTTTGGTGATAGAGTCTGTGAAGAAAGTATTGAATTGGGTAGCCAGATCTATATCTAGTGCATTAGGGTCTGGGCTAGGATTATCAGTGGAGCCAGGTTTTAGGAGGGTAGTGATGCCTTTCCAAAATTTTTGAGGGTTAGTTTTGTGATTGTTTAGGAGTAGTGAGAAGTAATTCTGTCTATCTACTGTGATAAGCTTTTTAACGGTATTGCGAAGTGTTTTGAATTCATTTAGGGTGGTGGAAGTTTTGTTTCTTTGGTAACGTGTCCAGGTTTTGTTTCTGAGTCGCATTGCAGTGAGTGTATTTCTTGTTAGCCAGGGAGCGGTATTGTTTCTTATTCTTTTGATTTTTATGGGGGCAAAACTAGCTAGCACATTTAGGAAGGTTGTATTGAAGTGTACAACTGCATTATCTAGAGGTAGAGTCTTTAGTGAGTTCCAATTAATTGATTTTAGGGTTTCTGAGAAGGATATTGGGTTGAATTTTGCTAGGTAGCGAGTGGTGATGTACTTATGAGTTACTTGTAATGGAGATGGAAGGCGTCTGGTAAAGATGGGGAGGTGGTCACTGAGGGAATCAGGAAGAGTTCCACTATCAGAGTAGTAGTGGGGGTGAGAGACTAAGATCCAGTCTAGGATACTGCCACTAGAGAAGTCTTTAGAGGGTCTGGTAGTGAGGTTGATGAGTTGAGAGTACTTGTATAGGTTGATGTTTAGGGGGTGAGTAGGGGAGTGAATGGAAGACCAATTAATATTTGTGTCTCCCGTGATAATGGTTTCATTGCTGATATTGGTTGACAGCCAGGATAGAATATCCTCAAGTACTGAGGTATTGTCTCCAGGGGGGATGTAAAGTGAGGCTATGCAGATGTGTTTGTGATTATTTAACTGAAATAGGGCTAGTACTAATTCTGCATTGGAGAATTGAGGAATGGGTTTGTTATAGGGAGTAATGGATAGGGTGGATGAGTAGAGTATAGCTACCCCACCACCCTTTTTGTGAGCCCTTTTCTTATGATAGAGTAGTTTGATGGAACTATTTCAGCATCTTTTATATGAGGTTTTAACCAGGTTTCAGAAATAGCTAAGATGTCAGGTGTATTGTGGAGAAGCCAGGCATGGAGGTTGGGGATTTTGTTAGCTATACTTTGGGCATTTAGAGCAGCTAATAGGATGGATTTAGATTTAGAGTAAGTTGTGTTTGGGCCTGGGTTAGGGTGCATATCTCCAGATAGATGTATGGTTAAGTGTTGGATTATGCTAATGAGGTATTTTGATTGCCTTGTATGTGTGTTGTATTTTGTTAGGTTTGTGTGAATGTAGGAGGAAGGAGAGGGGCTGAAGAGTTTATAACTAGAGCTTAGTTTATAGTGGAAAAATAGATGGATGTTAATGGGATACAGTGCAGGGGAGATTGAGACAAATGAGTGTAAGTGAGTTGAGGGGAGTGATCTGGTTGTGTGTTGAAATGGTGTGTGATTTATGGAGTTGGGCTGGGTGAGGTAGTGGATGTAAGTAAGGTTCAGAAGTAGTAGTAGTTGGATTGTGTATGATACAGGTTTTGTAAGCATGTTGAGGCTTTGATAAAGCAGTATTATGCTGTTAAATTTGAAGGGAGGTGTGAGGAGATGGATTATAGGGGGAGGGAGTAGGAAGAAGAATGTGATGGGGGAGGGGTGTAATTGGTAGGGAGGAAGTAGGAGTGGTTAGTACAGTATAAGAGTAGATGCACTGGGGGTGGGTGGAATTTGGGGGTAGGGTAGGGGAGCGGAGTGAGCCCGCAGGGCGAACGGAGCAGGAAGAAACAAGAGAAGGAAGATGCAGCCAGAAAAACAATCAGTGAAATGCAGATAATGCAAGGTTAGTAAAGTTGTGAGTGGGTAAAGAGTTTAGTGAAAGTGGTGGGGGGCAATAGGGGGATAGGAGGGTACTAAAAACTAGAAGTATCAAAGAGTGGACAATAATTGACAACCACTTCTAAGGCCTGGAGCTGTGAGGTGGTTGGGCTATGAATCCATAGGATAGGTTTGAAAAAGGTAGGACTAGGTAAAAGTATCACCTAGTGGGCAGAAACTAGAAAACTAAATGAATAATTTTTTTGAACCAAAAAAAGACTATTAGAGCAGAGGTTATCGAGTTATACAATGAGCTTGTCTCCATGGTTGAGAATAATATTCACTCTACACTGCTGACTGAAACACTTGATAGAATCATTGCTTTCGAACATAAACTTATTGAAAACAAAAAGAAAAAACTAAAATGAAATTTTGATGAAATCTGGAGAGGAAATGTTTTATCCTGGCCTAATTCTAGGAGAACCAATGAAAAAAGGAGTATGACAGTGCCTCAGACCAATGACAGACCAGCAGCCCATTCAGCTTTTTTAACTGAGGCTGTACATGTTGAAGTGTCACAGACCAATCACAGATCAACAACTCATTCAGCTTTTTTTAACTGAGATCTTACCTATAGAAGTGGCCATTAATGAACATGTGATTCATCAGGAAGTGTGTAAAACCAGAGATGAAGCTTCTGCATCTTCCAATAATTCCTCTGTGAAAACCATTGTTGATTCTAGTATTGTATCAGCTCTCAATCCTTTGGATACTCCTGTGTTTTCACCCAATTTTTATACAACAATCAGGAGCCCTTTCCTCTGCCACCCAAAAGAAAATGCAACATGAGTTTATGAGGTCGGAAATAGAGCAACACCATGGGAAAGGACTAGCAGGTACTTTGACTTACAACATTGTTTTTTTTAATTTATTGGATTATTCCCTCAATTAGATTGAACTCAAAGTACTTAATAAATGTTTATCATATGTACCAGCAAGTAGAACATACATATATATGACTTTCATTGAATTTAAAATGTTTATCCGCAAGTAGAACTTGCATGTATTTTTTTCAACAAGAAGAAAGCAATATGCATGACACTTTTAAAAAACATTGTTGAAAGAGTATGTTTATTCCACCCTCAAATCAAATAGTTTTTTTTTGTTTTGAAAATGGTAGAGACTGATATATACACAAATTATAGTAATGATTGTAAGAAATTATTTTATAATTTACAAGCTGATTAACACAAAGCTATTCAGCCATTGCAAGATAATAATAATATTGTAGTGAAACCAGTCGACAAGAGAGGTGGAGTTGCTTTAAATATAACTTACTGTATAGACTCAATGTTACAGATGTTAAATTCAATTGAATACAGCAATCTTAATATTGCAAAGGTAAGGGAAATCATTGAGAAAGTAAAATTACAAGTTACAAACAAGATGCAACATAACCTTATTAGCAAAGACCTTTTTGATTACTTGTATGTAGAAACACCAACCATTCTGGTGATATATGGAATCCCAAAAATACATAAAAGTCAAACACAACCACCACTTCATCCTATAGTTTCCGCAAGGGATGGATCAGGAAACCGATCTCCAAGTATTTGGAAACTGAACTTAAACAAGCAATGGCATTATCTGATACAATTATTAAGGATAGTTCACGTTTTTTAGAACTTCTATATGAATATACTAGTAAGAATAGCATACTTACTTGCTATTTTGTAACACTTGATGTGGACTCGCTATTCACTTGTATTCCCAATGACCCGGGTATTGAGACGGTTAGTAAATATATCTTAAATCAAACAATTTTACAAAGCATTGATGTTGATTTACTATGTGATTTTCTGAGACTGGTACTTGAGAATAATGTATTTTTGTTCTAAGAGAAATATTATAAACAGGTTAGAGGTGTAGCCTTCTGTATCCCAGTTATGAACACTTGAGGATTAGATACTATATTATCTAAGGATAGAAATCCATATTTTAACAATGTGACCTACAAAACGTTTGTTGATGATATATTTCTTTTGTAGGAAGGCCCTTTAGTTGAGCTGAATGAATTTATTGAATTTTACACAGTGCCACTTCTCTTTTGAGATTTACGAAGAATATACAATACAGAGATTAACAGTTCTTGGATATTACATTAATGAAAAATGTCATGGGACAGCTTGAAACAATGCTCTATAAAAAGAAAGTAAAGACATGTCCATATTTAGCACTTGATAGTATGCATCCACCTTTTATGTTTGAAAATATTATTAGAAATCAGATGGCACATGTTAGATTAAACACGCAACATACAACTTTGGGACAACAGTTGGATGAAATGACTCAAGATTTTAAAAATAAAGGATACCATGATAATAAGATACAAGGTATTGAAGAGTGCATATTGATTAATAGGGAATCTGCCTATCCACCTGCAACATTTCTAAGCAAAGAAATATGACGATAAAGAAAAAGAAAAACATTGACTGCAACTGTATTTTAAGTTATGATAAAAATACACAAAATATAAAAAAAATATTATCAGGGAATATTGGCCTATGTTGGCACAAGACCCTGAACTGAAGGACATTAGTGCAAACAACCCAATCTTTAGTTATAATCAATGTACTTCCTTAAAAAAACAGACTGTTATACTGAGTAAAAGAATTTTAGAATACAACCTGCATATAAAAGAGGCACTTATCAATGTAATAATTGTGCAGTGCATTTTGTAAATATGTTTTTAAAGAAAATGTATTTGTCCATCCTATCAATAATAGAAAAACTTTTTATTTGCATGCATATGAAAATTGCAACACCAAAGATGTTGTATACATGGCTACATGCACTCAGTATCTTTCCTTCTATGTTGGCAAGTCTAATCAAAGACTAAATATGCTGTCGTCATCAGAGATAAAAAGAAAAGTAGAAACTAATCCACTTTATAAACATATACAAGAGACAGATAGCAAACATACTTTTAAATTCCTTATTTCAGAATGTTCTTATATATTTTACAGGAGGTGACAGGATTAATATAACAGAAAAACAAGAGAATAAATGAATTTTATGTTTTAAAGCACTTCATCCACCAGGGTTAAAGGAAATGCTTTTATTAAAACCTAAATTAATTTGCATGATAATGTTAATTAATGTTTATATTGACTGATTGATTAATTATTTGACTGATCATCTTTCACTATATGTGCTTTGGATATGCAAAGTTCTACTTCTTACATATCTGTTTTTACAAGCCTGTAGAAGCAATTTTTAGTGTGAAAGTTTTGTTACTTGCGGAATAAACAGTTTGGAGAAGGTGCTCTCGTGGTCCTGGTGAATTTGTTTTCTGAGTATTTAGTAACTGTGGTGTCACCAGGTTCATTTACCAGTTTTTTTTTTCTTCTGTTCATACATCATGGATTATGGGTGATATGGGGGATATTATAGCCGGCAAGGAAGTGGCAACTGGTCTTTTTTATAACTACTATGATGAGAATGAGTTCATGGTGACAAGATATGAGGGAGTTGTGGATGTAGATGGATACATCACCAGCTGTAACACACTTACCCCACAGTAGAAAATGTGCATGTGTGTTAAGCATTGAACGTTGGCAGGTAAGGTGTGTTAGTGCACTGGAACTATCTTTCAATAATAATAATAATGTATACTGTATGTTATCTAGGGCAACGAAGGCTTCAAAGGTACACATATTCTTACTTTGGCTTCAAATGTTGGGCAGTTGCATTTAGTAAGTGAGGCAGGATTACATTGCCTTAAAAGGACCTATGGACTGTAGAAACTCTCTGTGCCAATAGGCTACTGAGGTAAAAGGTAGGTTGTCTCCATCTTGGCCAACATACCACTGATACCCTAGAATGACACCAGTAAATGTGCCATTTGAGGAATTCAATCTTCTTTTGTTTATACTGAGGTACTACACTCACTGAAGGCATAATGCAGCTGAAGTCTAGCTTTATACTCACCTTGGATGTGCAACATGCACACAAACATGCACACACACACACACACACACACACACACACACACACACACACACACGTGAACAAATGATGCACACATTTACAAGTATATACAAATGAACATCTCTGATGCCATGCTATCTCAGTGCACATATATTTCTGTCAGAGTGTGCATGTGTGTGTGTTTGCATTTGTATATTGTTGAAAGGACTGCATAAGGCCAGGTGTATCAGCTTTCCTGTAAGTCTGGCCATTTCAGACATGATAAGAATCAGGCATTAGAGTATAGGCAAACAGAAAGGGATAAGGGAGTCTGAAATGAAAGACCAACTCGGATACACTTTTTACTCAAGTCTAGAACAGAAGCTGCCCTTAAAAAGGGATAATTAGTAGGCATATAAAATATTGCATTGTAAATATAAGAATGAATCAGAGGAGATTAGAAAGAATTTGAAAGAATGACTAGAAAAGCAATTTATGAAAGAACAATGAAAGGACATATACATGGCTCCCAAGCATATAAAAAAGTCCAGAAAGTTTAGGATTTTTGCTTGGAAGTGTTTGCATAGATATTTTATACTCTTAACCGACTACGATTTTTTCCTCTGGTAGATATCAACTGCTGGAGGTGTGATTGGAAAGTGAGATGTAACTGTAAATTTTTCGGAGTGTAATGAGTTGGTAGAAATCTGAACTTCCATACAAAGTACTCTGTCAGAAATATTGGGTGAGCAAATGGCTATAACTACAGAATCTATGCTTTTGAGCTGGGACACAAGAACTGAATTGCCAAATGTTAAGTACAGCCTTATTAAGTTTAATGCTATTGGCTATCATAAAATCATTTACTCAAAAATGGGCAACAAAGCCTAAAGCAGTTGTAACTGAAGTGCTGAATATTATTAAAGAGAAAAAAGAACTGGGAATGGGATCTTTAGAAAAGGAAATGAGCAAATTGCATAGACATAAATAGAATTTTTGGGAATAATACATGCCAAATTATGTTCAGAAGCAGTGTGGTTTAATGGGATGTAGGAATTCAGCAATTTATGCAATGTTGTAGCAAATGACAGTTGATATAAAGAAAGAATTTTGCAGGAAATCAAAACAGGAAAAGTGGCTTTCACAAAGAGACAAGTCACCAGTGGAGTTACCTCCCAATCTCTTAGTGCAAGAAATCTGGACAAAGCCAAAATAATGGGAGTACAAAGGCCCAACGTTTGGATACATTTTAAATATTGCTCTTTTAAACTTAGAAAGTTACTAGATTAACAGGATTTGTGTTAGCATGCATTTCTTGAAATATATTTAGTCTGAAACTCAAATGCATGTCATTATTTAGTGACTTTAATCCATAATGATTTGCCAGCAAACCACAAGCTTTATGAGGTATAGAAAAAAAAAAAACATTAAGCAAAAATCTGGACATTCTGTGAAAATCTGTACTATTGGAACCTTTGACCCCAGATTCTATGCTGGGACATCTCTTGTTTGACATCTACTTTCTGAAGTAAAAGCTAATACCAAAGGGTTTTGGCTGATTAAGTCTGCAGATGACTGAAAGCTAGGAGTGGTCATTGAATCCCTAAATGACAAAGTCATCCTGAAAGAAGGATTGTCTCAAATAAATAACTGGTGCCAAAATGATGGACTGAAATTAAATAAAAAAAAATACATCATTGTATCCTTTGGGAAGTCATATACCCCAGGGAAATATCACATTGACAATATACCCCTAAGACTTGATGCAGGTTTTGGGATTTGTAAACTTATTTTGGCAGTGACCTAACTTTGGACCAACATGTGTCCATTGTTGTAAGAAATTCCTTCTATATTGCACAGCTTATAAACAAAGAGATTGTGTCTAGATCTAGGGATGCCATTGTTCCCCTTTTCTCAATCCTCATTAGGACAGTCATTGAATATAATGCCCTCTTTGGCAAGTGTCCATCCAGACATATGCAACTACTGGAACAACCACAGCAATACCTTAATAAAAGGATAGAAGGCCTAAACAACATGTCCTACATGAACTGACTCAAAGGCCTGTCATTATACTTGGTGTCCTACAGAATGATAAGAGGTAACCTTCAGCTGGCATGCACAGTATCCTCTCACCCAATAATAATGGATTTTGCTGCATATCAGCAAGTCAAATGACATCAGAAATACTCAGTCTAGAGATCTAAATGTCTTCTGCGACATCAACAGTATGGTTTCGAGGGAGAGGTATATCTTACAGAGGACCATCCACATCAAACATAGTTCATCCCTGTCCATATTCAAGTGCAACTTGGTTCTGTGGATGGGAAACAGATAATGTATCTCAGGACTATCATCTGTGCTACTAATTGACAGATGCTGGTGCTAAATACTTTATCCCATGCATAGGTCCACTCAAACTATTAATAGTGCAATCCCAATTATTCTCATTATGGGTAATATATAATTCTTGACCATGAGATGGGTAAAGCCAATCACTAAACAAATGGGGCAGGTTAGCTTGAGCACAAAAGGGGAACTAAGCTAAGTTTAAAATGGTCCCTAGGGCAGGTAGCCTAGTACTTACCTATGAACTTATACGGAAAACATAAATGCAATTTATCATGCATAAAACTATGTTAATATGGTTTGTTTTATTTTCTAATAACGTATGTATGCCTATGTGTTAAGTGACACTTTAATAACAATGAACAAAAAGGCAGAAGAATGTTCCGTTTAAGCTTGCTCAGCAAAATCACAATAACTAAGAGATGAGCGATGCACCACAGCATAAAACGTATCTCAACGATTTATTCAGAGTTGCTTAATTCTGTGCTAAGGGGTCCCTTATTATTTCTAATGGATTGCTTCTTTATCCTGTCAGTCCCCTTATTCTGAACTCTGATTGGCATCGCTCTCTCTGAACTCTGATTGGCATTGCTGTCAGAGCGATGCCAATCAGATTTCAGAATAAGGGGACCGACAGGATAAAGAAGCAGTCCATTAGAAATAATAAAGGACCCCTTAGCACAGAATTAAGCAACTCTGAATAAATCGTTGAGATACGTTTTATGGTGTGGTGCATCGCTCATCTCTTAGTTATTACTTTAATAACAATGTTAAAAAGTCAGTGACCTTTAAGCAGCAGGACTAAGCAGCATTAATGACTCATTACCACAGAGTTGCCAAACTTTTGCTTCCAGTATTATAGGCAAAACAAAAAGTACTTATGGAAAAAGCTGCAAATTATGGGCATCCTTTAGAAACTAATGCTTTTAACTCAAAGTTTCTTAAAAGAATTTCCAATTTCAGGAAGCAAAGAGCAAAAATGTGAGCCAAAACTATGGGTGTCCCTACAAATTAGGGCTTGCTGAGAGATATAGCGATGCTGATCAGGTAATTATAATCAGCAGTGCTGTGTGAGACTCCGTTCTGAAAAGAATAGGAAGAAGCCCGAGTGCTGATAAACTAAAGACTGTGACTGCAAGTCAGGTGATGCAGACATTCCCAATGTGCACTAAGAGGGGGCATGTAACAGAGATTTGTGTCTTTAATTGATAAGGAAATACATAAATCAGTGCTGTGCTTTCTTGTCTTTTCATTTTTTAAAAGCAAACTGCAGCATCTCTTTTGTTTAAAGCGAAGTTATGCCACTGAAGTTTCGTGATTGCCTTCCACCAAGCCTAACATTGCGAAATAACTGTATGTGAAACAGTAAGCTGCTAATGGCAACATTTCTTTGTAAAATTCCTTATAAAATGCATCTGTTTTCTAAATAATTGGTTTGCCTTTGCTGGAAAAAATAATGATTTTCTTGGTCATTTGCTGAAGCATGTTTGTCTGGATTATAAAACCAACCTTATTTATTCGAGCTGAATAGAACCAAAGATGCTTGGATGGAACTGCAGTTTGTTGCCTGTGTGTGTGTGTGTGTGTGTGTGTGTGTGTGTGTGTGTGTGTGTGTGTGTGTGTGTGTGTGTGTGTGTGGGTGTCTGTGTGTGTGTGTGTGTGTGTGTCGGGGTGGTGGGGTCTAGATAAATTTCAGTTTGCAACATGGTGAAAATTCTTAGGAAATATATAAAATATTACCTGGCTTAGTAAAAATGTAAAACTATTACTGAAACTAATTGCTAAGTTAATAACAATCTGTGATAATATAAAATTAGGAAAGTCACTGAGGCACTTTTTCAAAGTGTTTATGTTCAACAGACAACTACAGCGTGTATGCCTAATAAATGCACATATTATTATTATAGCTAGTAAGATAAATGCATTATAGCTGGCAAGCTCAATGTATTACAAACATACCTCTCAACCTCTTAACACAATAAATCTGGACAAAGCCTGACATAATGGGGGGACAAATGTCCAAAAATAAGGACACACTTCAAATATTGTTCTTATAAATTTAGATAGTTGCTATTATAATAGGATTTGTGTTATCATGCATTTTCCAAAGGATATGAAGTCTGAAACTGAACTGCATGTCATTATTTAGTGACTTTAATCCTTAGATTATCCCAGTGATTTGTCAAAAAACACAATTTTTATGAGGAACAGACCAAAAATACGAGGCGAAAATCTAGACATTCTGCAAACATCTGTACAGATGAGAGGTATGAAAACAGATCCCTTTGAAGTAATATGGATAGCAAACTGGATAAAAGACAGAACCAACATGTTGCGGGTAGCAGGTGTCTCATCATAGAGTATGAAGGTGATCAGTCATATCTTACAAGACTCAGTACTAGGACCTCTTTTGTTTGACATATATTTTTCTGATCACCAAATCACGAAGCAAGACCTCTGGCTAACAAACTTTTCAAATGACAGCAAATTGTAAGTTGTTGTCAAGTCTCTCTCTGAATAGACAGCCCATCAGCAAGAACTTACACTTGTAAATACCTGATGCAGGAAAGATGGACTCAAATGAATTGCTAAAAACTGCAATATTTTCACATTTGGTAAACAACTTGTCCTCCCAGCATACAAAATAAACATCCCACTCCAAAATGAAAATGTTGATAAAGACCTTGAAAATTAGGTTGATAATTACCATTTCTTTGATCAGCATGTAGCAACAGTAGTCAGAAAGCCCTTCTATTTAGTGCAGATAATGGATAATGGAATACAATCCAGATCTAAAGAGATCAGTGTCCCCTTATATTCAGCATTGATTAAGCCTACTAATAAATACAATACCCCCTTTGTGATGTAACTTACTAGACATATAGGAAAAAAAATCAAGGGAGACTCGAGATGGTTGTAACTAAGAATAGTGCTAGGTTAGAAAATCCTAAGCTACTAGAAAAAGTCAAAACTCTGTCTATTTCGTCAGTATCTTATAGACTTCACAAAGGAGCTCTACCTCATACCTTTTCTGTCATTAGTAAAACCGCCATCCTGGAACTCTTATCTCCATAAATCAAATAGTCCCACAATTACCAGATCCAGGAATCCAAATTTCCATCAGCAAATAAATAAAACACAGTACAAAAACAGATTCCTCATGAAGTGCCTTCCCAATCTCTGAATTATACTCCTGCAGCAAATCAGGCAGTATGATTATTATTTTCCTTCAGACATGAACTGGATTACTGTATGGAAATTTATACATGTAGCCCTGGCTTGACTGGACTATCCCTCCTGGAAAATGGTGGAACAGTCTAAGAGTTGCTACTGTGAAGTTATAAATGGTCACAAGTTTCAGCTGCCTTGTATTCCTGAAGATTGCTATGATTCCTGTGATAGGGCTTTGCAAATGAGCATGCAGTCCAGTTCTACTATAAGATGGTAGTAAAGTCTCGGTAGGAAACAAATCATGTTCATTAAGAGATGACTCAAACTTTGAAATAGAACACTGCTGCCTTGCATGTCTTGCTGAGTTGTTGTGAAGAGCACAAGAGTGTCTTTGCACTGGCCCAACACAGAAGTATTGAGCTTTTAACAACAAATTTTGAAGTGTAGCAGACTGATAACCAAGCCCTGCAGGAGGAACTCAGGACTTGGTTGAAGGCTGATGACCCATTTAGAAAAGGTCTCAGCTTAGTCTGCAGACAATAGAGGCTAGCTAATTCCTCTAGAAAATGAGCCCCACATATTTTTGATGTTTGTTGGTGAATTTTGAAAGATCAGTTGAAAGTAAATGTTGGCAAGCTACCAAACAGGCAAGACCAAATATCCTCATTTTTGATCTGGGAGTCCTTAAAAGAACATATTGATTTCAAACTTGCACACATCAATGATTATATGAACTTACAGGCAGAGATACTTGCTCATTCTGGAACTTTCCAGCTTTAGGTGGCTAAAGATTTCACATGTGGAATTATACCTTGGACAAACTGTCCCAGTCTCAAATTTTGACCCAACCCACATGCCACAAATATGACTGAACACAGTAGAGAATCTGGCGCTATGCATTATAGAATTCATTGCAATAGGCCATTTCTTGAGAAGTCTCCTTTGACCCATTTTCAATGAGTAAGTCATGGGATTCTAACCTCTGCAGACCAGTTTGTAGACCTAGTTAAAAAATACATGGTAAAATGTGAGCCATCTTAAAACATTGGAGACCGAACAATCTCGACTAACTCTCACAGCACTGTTAAACTGGTAAGTTGGTTCTGAAGGGTAGCAGCAAAGACAAAAACAATTTACCTTTACACAATGTAAAAGACAATCCAAAGGCACTCCTAACTTGGAGTGGTCTATAATCAGCTTAGAGAAAGTAATATGATTTATGTGTTCTGATATGGGCAGACAGCTGAAAATAGTCCCTTAAATGATGAACCTAGGCATAGTGGTACATGTACAGGGAGATACATTTGTTGTCTTTGCTGATTTCGAACCATCCAGGATAGACACATCAACTATTGCCAGTACCATTCAATTAGTATTTGCAAAATGTGTTATGTGGAAGAATGATTAACAGTTCTAAGCACTGCTTGATTCAGGATGAATAGCAACTTGCTAGTAAATAATAGTATAGTAAAGTCAGAGTTAAAAAAATAAGATTGTTAATGTATGTGGAGATAAAAAGGGAAGCCCAGAACTAAAGTGGTATTTAATAATGCTCTGAATACCATGGCTGCAACCAAGGAGGGACAAAACGTGTGTCTGATTTGGGTGTAAGCTGTAAGGGGATACAATCAGGCAGTGTTGATGGTGCAGCAGTGCAGTAACAGCATTGCTTTATGAAGCCACAAGAATACAGAAGCTTCATAATGAATGCCAATAGAGCATTTAAAGTCATGAATAAACCACTGAAGGCTCTGTGTGTGGTGGTCTAACTGCAGCAAGCTATGTAGCTGTTTGTTACATTGGTAGCAAGAAAACTGATACAGTTTCAGCTTGAAAAAGATGTCTTTTGGTATTCGGCTTTGAGAAGACCTTTTTTTTTTTTTTTTTTGCTTCCCAGCTTCAAATTGTGTGTGTGTGTATGGGGGGAGGCTGTTTCGAACTTGCACTGCACAAGCTGACAGATAACTGAGCTATGGTTTTACATACACCACTACAGAGACTGAACGGGACCATGTGATGGGGTAATACCCAGATTTGGTCACTGCTGTCATATATGGATGATGGGTCACAAGGATCCATAAAGCATGAAGAATTGTGATGAGCATTTGCATTTTTTGAACTAGACTTTGAGAAAAGCCAGAAATCCACTGAAGCAGAGAACACACTACATGCATTAAGTAATTTACATCCATGGCACCTTTTTCTGTAGTTCTTGTTAAAACTCATAGCTCCACATGAAGTCACAACATTGTTTTTGCCAGATTCCTTAACCTTGTGACTTACCAATTCAGAATTTGCAACACATGAAGAAACAAAGTGTCACTACAAATGTTAATCTAGAATGTACTAAAACTGAGATATTAATCACTGCCTGTCACTTGTTATCCATGTTTTCATATTCATATTTCCTTTTCCGTTTCATATTTACATTCATATTTTAATAACGGAGTGAGCTGCAATTCACTGTTGGGCATAATGTGAAATGTCATGGTAGTAGAAGGCAACATGAACTTCAACAGTCCTTCAGGAATACATTATATTGGTGGAACTGTTAATTGTTTGCTAGTAATTATTAAAATATGCAATACTGTCATATGTACATTAATATTTCCAAACCAAATACTTACAAATTATTGTACAATATCAGATGAAACCTGAAAAGTTTTGCCATCATGTAAAAGCTCATTATTCCTAAACAAAATTGCTACTTTGGTTGTTTCATTTGCAAGATATTAAAAGTTGTTTGTGTGAATTATGAAAACAATACACATCATTCTGGATTTTTCTGCATTATAATACATTAAAGTACTGAAATAAACACTGTGAATGCACATTGGTTATTGTAAGAAAGGCTTTTTGTTGAACACACTGCTTTTTGCTGCTTTTGCATAGCATTTAATGTTCCCAAGTGACATTAAACTAAGAGAATCATTGAGAGCTGAAGCAACACCTTGACCCCATGTAGAAAATAGAAACAAAGGATGATGATGGCCATTATTCCTGTTCATCAGACATTTACATTTTGTCTGTCATATGTTGTTTATCTTGATTTTTCAGAAAATGATCATGAATCTAAAAATGTCGGTAGGATGTTGAGGAGAGACATTCCACAAATACTATGTGTGAATGACTTAATAGAAAAGAATTCAAATAGGAATGGCTGTGGGCCAAAAGACAATAGCAGAGGATAGCACTTGATAAACTTAAATATTGCACACATGATTGTTAAGATCCCACAGTAAGAAGATCTCACATAAGATAGGAGACAACTTACGGACTGTAAATGGGATATAAGGTATTGCCAGAGTAGCTACACAGTTACCCCAATTTTGAATCAGACTATGAACTCATTTATTAGGTAAAAGAGAAAGGGGGTGACGTGGTTAAATGGCTGTTTATGCCCAGAGCCTTATGAAACAAAGTGATCAACTTGGCTCACAACCTCATTTTTTTTTGTGGGAGCAAAAGAGCAATCCCCAACAAGATTACATAATAAGTGTCTGAAATCTATAAAGACATAACAAAAGCAGAAAGAACAAATATAAAACTTCTTTTATTAAAAAGTGTCCATAATCCTTACAAAGCAAAGCATATTTACAAATCCTGTAACATTTCCAGAATTTATGCTCATAAATATGTAGCAGCTTTTCAATATTAGTAGAGCTAGCTTCCAGATTTTGAAAATTACGGCCATGAACACCAACACAACTAACCTTAAATAGTGTTTTTTCTTGATTATATAAACATGAACATCTTGCCCTAAAATACAAAAGATGGTTCAGTTTCAGCTGTGAGGAGAACTTTTTTTATACCTGGAAGAGCTTCAAATCTGTTACCAAAGCCATATGCAGTACAACTCTAAAATGGTTTTCTTCAGGACCTCCTGTAGTCCTTTTTATCATCTCGTGGAGACTCTTCTTATTGATGGTATTTAGGGGAGTATGTGTTTAGTAAGTATTAGATGATGATTCTGGAAGAAGTCAAACTGGTCTAGAACACCACCAACATGGCAGTCTTGGCATAACTACAAAAGTCTGGAATTCATAGACATCCATCCCTCACCTCCATAAATAACCTGTTGCTGACTATTCAGGACAGGTGACATTACAGAGAAATGAAGCAATCAGTCTCTATATCTTCTTGAAATATTTTGTTCTGTAAAGCTGGGAAGGTATCTAACACAAAACGGGTGGCACGATGCTAAGGTAGTCCTATGGGCTAGGGTTGTAAAGGCTCTAGGGCCATTAGCCTAGTACACTCCTATGAACTTATGAAAAGAAATAAATTTAGGGAAGCAGAACATCTTCAGATATACAATCTTTGCAAGAAAGGGGAGGGAGAGGGATTTCCACTTACCAAGGCAGGATTTAATATCCCTTATTAAGGAATTCAAATTAACTTCAACCAGCTTAGAAATATCATTACATAAGGAACATATATTTCTGTTTTATTTGCACAGGAAATGGAGAGATGAACAAACTCATTCAGTATTTTTTTTTTTTGTTACTCAGTTGGAAAAAAGACTGACTCCACATTTTAAATCTAGAAATATTCCCAAATCACAAAGTAACCTTCAAAACAGATTTTAGATGGCTCAAACAATGAAATTGCATCATCATCTACAAACCAGGATGAAGACACATTGATAAAATGGTTAACATTCATACCCCAACTCAAGTTACTCCACTGCAATAAAGAGGCTAGGGTCTCAGTACTTAAAACCAGTCATAGAAGGAAAGTTGACACCCTTCCAAACACAGCCATATATAAAAGAAATGAACAAGATATGACACCATTAGTCACAACCCGAGTCTAAGGTACAGAATATTGTAGTTTGTATTGTTCTAAAAATTCCCCATTAAAGCCATATGAATTAAGTACAGAACACAGAAAATCCCATGTCCTGTAGAGTTGGACCATACCAGCTCAAGACTTTTTTGTCTGCCCTTGTCAAAGCCCTGCTGTGATGGATGTAGTACAGAATAAAGTATATTGTTCAACCTTTTTTGCTAAGATTTTAGCGCATATTTTTTTAATTTCCATCTGTAGAATGGAAGCTGGTCTAAATCCAGTACAGATAAGTTGAGTTTACTGACCTTTGGAAAGAGTTCTATTGTCGCTACTCTACTACTGGCCACCAAGTGTTCTACTTTTTTCCAATGACTGGTATAGATTTGACAGGGTCTGTGCACGATTTGGTCCAGATACTTTCTCAGTGGATAACTTCATAATGCAATCAGCTATTGGGTGGTTCAAGGAGGCCAAATCAGTATCTTTTAATTGTGGTAGTTTAATTTTGCTCAAAAAAAGTTTCCATATCTCCATCTCAGGCACTATAGCCATTCATAATATTGACTAATCACTTTGTTGACCTTGTATGCAGCCTTATTATTAGCCTGAAACCTCTTTTGCTATAGGAAACTCTTGTACCACCTGTTCCATATGTCAGGCAATTGCTCCATATGCAGCAAGGATAAGAGAACATTAAGGCAGTAGTTCCAGGACCTACTAGATGCAGGGCTGCATGAGTTGGTGTCTTAAAATTACATGTGTGATGACTATAGAACAGATATTCAGCTGAGCTAGGTATAAAGCTGGTGATAGAATGCAGAAGTCAGTGAAATTATCAAAATCAGGAGTGCAAGGAAATGTGGGAGATAGAAAAGGGTCTATATTAAATTCTTGAATGCCGTCAGTGTCAAATCTGACATTGCCAACACGAGAATAGCGAAACTGCAGAACATTGAAGAGGTAAACGGAAATCTCCGTAAGGGGAGATTTCTGTTTACTTCAATGTAGTGCAGTCTCGGAGTTGGTATATTTAAGTAGCGGGGGGGGGGGCACTTGCCCCCTGCCTACACCATTTAGTTTTTTTTGTTTTTGTTTTTATTTTTTTTTCAGAACATTCAATGTTTTAACAGTTCGATCACTAAGGGTCGACCTTTAGTGATTCGAACTGTTAAATATTCAATGTTCCAATATAGACCCGATAGAAAAGACTGACCAGGTTAAGAAGGAATACTAGTTCTCTAATAAATAGCCTAACAGAGCAGTCACAATAACAAGGAAGAAAGTGTTAGAGGCATTCTACCTGCTTCTGGAAAGTAACTTAACAGATTTCACAAAGAAACTCTATCAGGTGGAAAAACAAAAACAGAACCATAAAGAAGATAGCGATCAAACACCTTTCATAAGTGATGCCAAAAACAACCTGTTCACCAGTCCACAGGACATTAAAGACAGACAGAAGGAGTAATTTCAGCAATATCTGAATGAAGAAAACCCCACAAAAAACTGAGCCACCACATACACAGCCTACAATGAAAGAGGAAGGACACCCCACCATACAAAAAGAAAGAACATCATTAAGGGAAATGAACTCAGGGAAAGCAGCAAGCTCAGATGAGGTCCTGGCAGATATGATCATAATGTTGGGTGAGTTAGGGGAGAAATGGCAATAGGCAGTACTCATAGCAGTAAGGAGGGAAAAGGCATATCCTAGATGATGGACATACAAGGTTTCTCAAGCTTGTGTATAAGAAGAAAAGTGGCATTCACAACTGTGGTCAGTATGAAATTATTAAACCCCTATCGCACTGCATGAAAGTGCTAAAAACTGTAACTGATAAATGAATACACAGAGTAGTAAAACCAAGGTGGAAGCTGAGCAGTTAAAATTCAGATCAGGATATAGAACAACTGATCCAATGTTTACAATGAAACATACTGTGGAGAAGAAGCTAGAGATGAAGAAAGAGTCAAATTGGCATTCCTAGTCTTGCAGAAAGTGTATCATATGGTAGCAAGAAAGTTTATTTTGGCAGTCCTGTGATGGTTCAAAGTTCAGGAAACACTGAAATAATTAATTCAGGCAATGTACATGGACCCAGTCAGTGTTTAGATTCACAGAGATTTTCAGTGGGAAAGGGAGTGTATCAGGATTCAGCTCTAAGCCCTTTGCTGTTCATACTAGTGATGAACTACATTAGCAAACAGTTTGGAAGGAACAGGTTAACAAAGCTGCTGTATGGATATGATGTGTCATTACAAGCAGACACAGCATGAACTTCAACAAATGATAAGGGAATGCAATGCAATACAAAACCAAAGGCACTTGGGATGAAACTGAGTAAAGGCAAGGCAGCTGTCATGGAAGCAAATGGAGGAGATTAGCAGAGCTTGAAAACTGAGTTATTAGAAAAAATATTGGAGCAGGTTTTCAACTTCAATTATCTGGGAGGGTTAATTGAGGGGAAAGCAAGTCTGAATAGGGAGAAAACTCTAGATTCAAAGTGACTGTAGCCAACTGGCACAGAGTGTCAGTGAGAGTGTGTGTCAGAAGTATGCCAAAGAAGCAAAAAAGTAAGGTGTACAAAATGGTGACATGGCCAGTACTTCTGTATGATACAAAAACAAGGGCAGCGAAGGCAGAGCAGCTGAGGAAGCCAGAGGTGATGGAAAAGAAGTGCCTGAGATGGGTGGTAGGATGTACACCATTGGAGAGATAAAGAAATGATGACATCATAGCAAAATACAAAGTAGTTCTACTTGCAGAAGAGGTCAAAGAGAATAGATTATGGTAGTTTATGCACAGGTGGAAGAAAACAGAAGATTTGGGAGAGACAAGAAAAAGGTAAGAGGAAATAAGGACATCCAGGAAAGAGATGTATAGACTGGACATGAGAGAAGAGCTGTGACTGTCAAGTACTACTATCAAAGACTGTAGGAGAGCAGGATTGAACTGAAAGAGGTGTTGACAGATGACTTAAAACTGACCCCATGTAGAAAATGAGAAAAAGGATGTCGAGGATGATGATGATGGTGATGATGACTGCATTTCACTTCCCTCCTAAATACAGGAAAAAAAATACAATTAAGCCTGTAGTGATAAGACATATGGAACAGTTTCAGAAGGATCAAAACAGAGCTGCAATAAGAATGCTCCAGTGAAGGTATTCAAAACTGGTAAATAAATAATAAAGGCAGGCAAACTGATGAGAAAGTATTAGAAAAGATATTTTAATCAGTTACCAAGTGTCAGTGTAAACCAAAGCTAAGGAGCCTAACTCAGAGTTTTTGATAGCCAAAACACTGTCAATACATTATTCTCGCAAATCTGTAAATATATTCGGTATGAGGTCTCAAAACAGTGGAGTTAAAGTCATATCCTTACTTCTATGTTTCTGCAAAACACAAACATGTTTCAACACTCACCATCCAACCCAGTACCATATTCATGGGTGACTTTAGTTACCCCACTATTAACTGAGAAACAGATATGGCACAAAGAATACAGGCAAATAGATTCCTAGATTTTGTAAACACAAAGTCCCTTGACCAGATTGTCAGTACATTAACCAGTAACCAGGGGTGCAAACATACTGGATAATGTACACACTAATATGGGAGAGTGCTGCACACCCCTAGTTTAATCTCTTCTCTGGTAAGATCAGACCACAGAATGGTCTCCTTTGATGGAGAGCTAAAACCTGGAACCCCAGCTAACCCTGGAATACTTAAGAACCACTCTAATGCTAACTTACTACTATTAAGTAATAACCTGGCAAAATTTCAGGCCCTCATAAACCCTAAGAATACTGCTGCCTAAGTGGAACTGTTCTCAGAAAACCTATATGAACATGTCAATAGCTGAGTAGAGCGGTACCCACCATGAAGAAGCACATAACTAACTCAAAAAACAAGCCACAGTGGTGGAATCACACCAATAGGCTGTATATCAGAAGGAAGAAAATCATGACAAAAAATTAGGAGGTGCACTGCTCAGCAGAACAAAAGCACTTTCATCAAACTAAACAAACAACTCAGAGGGCAAATAAAGTCTGCCAAAGTTAAATTTGAGATAAATTTGGCATCTTAGGCCAAGGACAACCACAAGGCACTATGTTTCCAACCATAAAGGCAGTAGACAGTTGTGTGAAGAGGTCATTGTTAATGGAGCCACCCAAACTGAGCCAGAAGACATAGCAACCCTGTTGGCTGACAAATTCAGGTCCAACTTTACCTTTTTCTCGCTCTCCCTCATTATTCCATCAGAAAATACCATCAAATTTAACTCCCCCTGCTATCACTAGGGAACAGGTCCTTAATGCTCACTCTAAGGACATGAACACCCAGAAAGTATCCTAGGACGCCTTCTAATTAGCATGAAACATGACCTATCAGGCCCTCTGGAACTGCTGTTTAACTGTAGCCTCCAAGTAGGCCTCATGAATGAAAGACAACAGTCATCCCTCTGCACAAATGTAAATCATTTACAGACCTCAGAAACTACAGACCCGTAAGTCTCACTAGTCTCATATGCAAAGCCATGGACAGAATTATCATGGAAATTATCAGTAATGACATAGGAAACCTCCAGACACTGGAGTCAACCAGATTTGTTTTTTTCAACCTGGTAGACTTATTTCATGAGATCACCAAAGCAACGCATGAAGACAAAATGATCCACACTGCCAACCTTGACCTGGCCAAGGCATTTGACACAAAACCCCACTCAAGCATTGTTGACAAACTCAAAAGGTTAGGTATAAACCCTTATGCTACCTGATGGATAACCAGCTGGCTTACAGACAGGACACTGGAAGTTAGAAATGGGGAGTCCACCTCTACAAATAGGCTAGTTACAAGTGGAGTCCCTCAGGGATCGGTCCTGGGACTGCTTCTTTTTGCATTCACTTCTCTGAAGTCAAAGCCAATGTCAATGTCCTCTGGCTGACTAAATTTGTAGATGATAGCAAATTAGGAGCTGTCACTGAATCCCCACCAACACAAATGCTCTCCAGGAAGGAATACACAGACAAATAACTGGCGTCAAAGACATGGACTAAAACTAAATGCCAAGAAATGAATAATAGTATCCTTTAGGAAGTCAACCACCCCTGGTAGCAAACATATTAGCAAAACACCCCTAAGAGTTGGCCCAGTAGTCAGTGACTTGGGGACACACGTAGATAGTAATCTAGCATCTTTCCATCACATGTCTACAGCAGTGAGAAATAATTCTATGTTGTGCGACTTATAAACAATGGTATGACATCTAGGTCAAAAAGTCATCGGTCCACTGTATTAAGCATTCATTAGACCCATCACTGAGTCCAATGCTCCCTTTGGTATGTACCTATCCAGGCATATCCAACAACTGGAACATGCACAGAAGATCCTAACTAAAAGAATACAGGGCACAACTAATATGTCCTATGGAGACTGCCTCAAAGCCCTATCCTTGTATTCTGTGTCCAACAAGCTATTGAGGAAAGAGCTATGCCTGACATACAAGGCACTGTCAAATCCCCATTCTAACTAACCTCCTGCATATCCACAAAGCAAACAGCAATAGAAACACCTGTTCTAAAGACTTAAACCTTGCCTGTGGTCTACATAGGACCTGCTGGAGAGACAAGTATGCATCCCAGAGACTGTTCCTTCTCTGGAATATGTTCTCCAGCAATAGGAAGCACAGTTCCTACCTAACCCAATTCAAGTGTAACTTGGACAATTGGATGGGGAACAGGATACTCATCTCTGGTTTGGCACCTATGTCTGTAATGGACACAGACAGCCTGTAAATGGTTCATCTCCCAAGCCCCTGCTTACAGTTATCAAGGGTACTGGAACTTGTCAGAGATTTGGGATGCATGGCTTCGCTTAAAAAGGCCCTTGTGTTTGTTAGCCTAGTAAACACCTATAAACCTATGAAGCAAAGAGGAATTCATAAAATAAGCTAAGTTATTAATATCTTGATGAAATGCATAGTAACCCAACTGTAGGATATATGTGTATATGATTATATGCATATGGATCTATGCCAAAATAACAAATTACCATAATGTCAACTCACATTACAGAGAGAAAATGTCTCTGAAAACTTAAATGAATGAACACCTGGAATGGTGTATTTTTCCTCCGGGAAGCTAACCACTTGGCATACCAAAACAAATTAAACCCACCAAAAAGGGGGAGCTTACTCCCCATACCCACTGTGTGTGTGTGTGTGTGGGGGGGGGGGGGCTAGCTGCTCTCCCCACACCCCCACTAACTAAATACTCCAAGATTACACTACAGGGTTGAAAAGGGCAAAGTTCACCATGGTGGCCAAGTAGTTAATTTCCCAAAGGTGAAATACACCATTCTAGGAGTTCATTCATTTAAATTTTCTGCAACATCTTCTTGCTGTTATGTGAATTGACATTATGATAAATTGTTGTTTTGAAGGGAATTCATACATACATATATACTCTCCTGCACTGCCTCCCCCCACTCTCACACACTATAACATTCTCACTGCACTTGGACACGTGGGTCGCAATCAGAGATACTTGCTGGTGAATACACAACTAGCATTGTATTTTCTTGGAAAAAGGAAACAAATCGAGAGCAGACAGCCTTGGTCTATGTATTAGGATTATTAGAAGCACAGTGCATTAGACTCCAGATTCCTTCAAGTGTAGTGGAGGAGTCTCATATAAGATACTGTAGCAATGGAGCATAATTGCAGAAATCTGAAGTATCCTTCTGGTATCCGGAAGAAAGCTTATTGGGTAATTAACTCTGGAGAGGATGGAGAAGGAGAAGGCATATTCAGGTCTAGACATTGAAGCCTATTCTTAAATTCCTAAAATGGGAAGACTTTTGGACTGTTATCCTGAACATTTATTCATTACCTGTAAGGACTGTTTTGTTCATGTGAACAGTACTGTGCAGAAGGGGAGCTAGGTGGGGTGAAGGGGTCAGCCTTCCTGGCTACAAGAAGTTAGTGCAATACTGAGTGACTAGGATGGCTTTGTTTGTTTGTTTTCACTCCTCACATTGACAATGTTTAGTATACAGACTTTGTGTCACTCCTCCTTTTTGCTTGTTTGCTTGTTTGTTTTTACTCCTCACATTGACATGAGGGAAGTATGCAGATTATGTGGTGCTCCACTTTAGGGGAGAATGAAAGAGCACAAGAGCAGAGTAGGAACCTTTGTTTTTTTCTCGTCAACTTAGTGTTGAGGGTCGACATAATATAGAATGCCACCAGGTGATGGTCAAGCAAATTCAGCAGCTTCAAGTTCAAGTTACAGTAATAGTGAAAGGAAATGGTGTATCTATTTCTTTCATGTCTATATCACAACATCAAATCAGTAAATGTCGAACGCTCACATAAGCAAATATTCACTTACTCAAAAACTGTATTGTCCCCCACACCACCCGCTAAATATATATTCCTACTCCAAGATCGCACTACAGTGAGGAAAGGGCAAAAATCCTGAACTTCACTGCACCGCGAACAAAATATATCAACTTTGAGGACGTGAATATTTGCTCATGTGAGCTTTTGACATTTATTGATTTGATGTTCTGATATAGACCCTTTCTTTCCATATCCAAGTGTAAAGATGGAAATTTATTTTGTTATGCCAATTTGTTAAAAAAAAAAAAAAAAAAAAAAAAACTGATATTTTTAACCTTCTGAAGTGGCTCTAGAAACTGTATGATTGTCAGTTTCATGTCAGTCTACGTGTGTGACTGTGTGCAAGTGTGTGTGTGTGTGTGTGTGTGTGTGTGTGTGCGTGCGTGCGTGCGTGTGTGTGTGTGTGTGTGTGTGTGTGTGTGTGTGTGTGTGTGTGTGTATTTTTTAACATGGATTTCCTCCGGGTACTCCTGTTTCCTCCCATATTCCAAAGACATGCAGTAGGTGGATTGGACGCTCTATAGGCCATAGGTGAGAGGGTGTGCACGACTGAGTATTGAGAATGAACTACCATGGCTGGGCTAGCCACCATGTGGTGTAAACCTTGGTTCAAGATGATTTTCACTGTGGAAGTGACACCCTGACTCCATGTGCAAAAATGGGAAAAAGGGTTGAGGATGGATGGATGATGGATTTTTTAATTACTTTTCCTAAGCTACAAAAAAGGCAAAATGGTTACCAAAAATATGATCCACTGCTATTTTCTATTATGTAAAATTGAACAACTACAGAAATATTCAGATGCGTATTTAATCAGCAAATATATACTGTCTAGCTTTGCCCAGTGACTACAGTAATGACTAAATATGATTCTTATAACAGCCCACAAACCCAGTTAACAAATGTTATAGAAATTCTTTATACAAAATAATTACTTATAATTATTTGTGCCTTATGTTTTTTACTTTAATGTCATTTCCATTGAAATGCACGCATCCATGAGTATAGTGAGGTATTCAGAGATATTAATAAAAGCCTACATTTTTGTTCTAAAAATGGAAATGTGCAACTAAATCAGCAGCTGAGGTGGCACAAAGAGATAACTTCCTGAGTATTCAGACAACTACAGAAATGCCAGGAAGGAATGAAGGCTACCACCCATTGGGTTAGTTCAGTAAAGCCGATGTCTCCATTGATGATCCCTTGAGTTGGCTGGGTACATCATTACTAAGGGTATGTTTAAAGGGGGAATAGAGTGGGGACATAGTTGAGCTGCCACGGAGGCAGAGCAAAATGCAGTATGGCCTCATTACATGCCCACCCCTTGACTATACCATGAGTACCAAGTGGAAGAGAGGATAAATTGGTTAGGCCAAAATTAATCACCCCCAGCAGATGTTGATAGCCAGTGCCCAAGGATGCCCTTAAGTTCCACACAGGCCCCGATCCTATAGAATGATTCAGGTAAGATAGAGGTGGCTGTTAGACCCAGTGATGAAAGTAAGCTGATGGGTAAAGTGCCATACAATGATGCAGGGGGTGAAAAAGCTCCCACAAAAATGTGCAACTAATCTGTGATCCATAGAACAATGTAGTACCATGAGGTAAAGGGTCACATTATGTGGAAAAACTGATATCTGAAATAACATTCAAATGAAGACACACCGTCTGATTAATGACATGCAAATAAAGATGGAGAAATCAAGCCATGATTCATAGTCATCAAGCTTGAAATGGTGCAGGTGTCTGTGTCTATAAAGGCAAAGAACAGACAAAAGCTGTAGTGCTTCAAATGAACACTGCCAGCAGTAGTATTTCCAAGATGGCGGATAGACTGTAACACCCACTCTCTGCAATTCCACACATTTCCTTTTAAAACTAAAATTATGACCATTACTGGACAGACAAAGTCAGCTCCAAGTGCACTGCAAGCAAATCTGAAGCAATTCTAGTGCTTAGGAAGAAAGCATAAGCAAATTTGAGTGCAATTCTATTCCCCAAAAAATAAAAAAAAACAGGTCTGCTGCAAGCATTCTTCAGCTCAGAACATTCATATCCAGGCCTGTAACTTCATATTTGAAGAACTCTGCACAACTACAGATCATTCTGAAATGGCTAACATTCTCGAGCAAATGCACTCTCAAATAACAAAGTCAAATTCTCACAGATCACTTCACTAGAGATAGACGTGATTGCAAAAAGGAAAAAAAAACATTGCATCAGCAAGACAGTCTTAAATCAAACAGTAAACCTAAGACTTAAACAGTATACAATATAGAGGAACTGAAAACAGCCCTTCTTCCAATCCAGACTGCAATCCAAAACTTCTTAGCACAGCTATCAAGCTTTGGCATGACTCTCAACCATATTGCTTCAAGACTGGATTTAACTGAGATAGTAGCAAATTAAATAAAGATAGAAGAACTACAAAAACAATTAAAGGCTAAGAATGCAGCTATTGAAGAACTAAATCAAAAGCTAATTGATCTCAAAGAATGGAGCAGAAGCAACAATATACTTATAAGAGGAGTTCCTGAGGCGTATGATCAGACAAAGCTACAATATGCACTTAAAACAGATGTTCTGTGCCCTCCTGGATGACAAAAATCTTGTTAAAGAAATAGTGATAGAGAGTGCCCATAGAGCGCTCCGTAAATCTCAAAATACTGACAAGCCTAAGCAAATTTATGCCAAGCTGCTGAATTATTACCATGTTCAGAAAATAATGGATGCAGCCAAATCCAAGAGATTGATCATGTGGGATGGCTATAAAATTACATTTGCACAAGATCTTCCACTTCAAATAAAACTTAAATGACAGATGCTCTCTCCTTACTGTGCTTTCCTGATTCATAAAAATATCAAATTCCAAATGAAATACCCTAATACTTTGTGCTTCCAAAATAAAGAAAATAAATACGGCATCAACTCACCTAGTGAAGCTAGAACAGCTTTTATAAGAGCCTTTAATGAACTGCCACAGTTAACCTAAATGTGCTGACTCATGGCATGCTCTAACAGTCTCTTAATCAACTTGCAATTCCTTTAGTTGTTATGACACTTGTGAGTTGGATGCTACAAATATTGAAAGAAAAAATAACAGCTTTGACAGGGAAAAAAATAAACAGCAGCAGATATCTAGGTGCCTGAGGTGCTTTAGTCCTGTTATGAAATTCTAATGCCATCCAGAAATTCAGGGATTTCCCATGAAGAAGCTCCAAAAGTGAAAAGGTGAGGGCTGCACTGCACAAGTTTATTTTCCCTTCAGGATGGAATTGGCAGCAACACCACCTTCCTTGTTTACTTCCTCCTTCCTTAAGACTCAGCATTCATAAGGAAAGTGATCACTGGTAAACTGATTAATTGCAGTTCTGAATTAAATCAAACACAGAATAGCTCCTGTGCACAATTAATCTGAACTATGGTAAGTTGAAAACCGAACTCTACCATTTTGATTGGGTGTTGATGAGATGTGGTGAAACAAGAGGCTTTGTTTCTTCCTCCAGGTTCAGCACATACTGCATTTTTATTTAGACCTACAGCTTACGATTGCAATGCCTTGCTTGGTCGCACTGCATAGACTAATCCTAACTTGCCTGTCACTATTGGAAATTCTATCAACTGTTTATACAAATAACTGAAATGCTCTGTCATAAGATTTAAATGGAGTCAGGCACAAGGTTAACTTTCATTGTCTGTCCCTCCTATGACTGCACAGGCAATGTTTTGGAGATAAGAGCATCGAACACATATTATATTCATATTTTTTTGAACAGCTGCATGCTAACATAATCTTAGGCATTTCTCAGCCAACTAGAGTAATCAATAATAGATTACCTAATACCTTCAGGCTGTTTAGACATTGATACATTAAAATATAGAAAATAATGTTGGTTCCAGTATAGTTATACACAATTTTACTGCTATTCCTAGAGTCCTTAAGGGTCTTGATAACTTGATGTATGCTTCGTTAAGCACAACTAGAGTGTGGCACTCTTCCTCCGAAAATATCCGCATTAAGCTGTTCTTTCATGTTCAATACTCATGTTTTTTGTGAGCTGATTTTGATGTTGCACTATGTTTACTAGGCCAGGCTATTAACCACTATAATTGAAGTGATGATGTAGAGGTTAGTGCTGATTTTGTGATTTGAACTTTGTGTACATTATTGTTTTATTATTCACACTTGAAACTTGATCTTCTTGTTATGGTTATAATATGTATGAAGATAATTTTTACTATTAAATAATTACAAGTTCTGAGTGTTATTCTCACCTTAGGTGAATTGTTTTTAGGGTTAGCTGGATGGTTTTGAAGACTGATGATGCTACGATGACAGATATGGGCCTTTCTCTACTATACATTACTCACACTCATTCTAAAGAAAGAGTTAAAATCCAAATAGGTTATTATGTTACCTAAGTTTATTGTGAACAGATAATGTGGTCTATAGATTCTTGGAACATTAGAGGCCTTCAGGAAACTAAGAAAAAAAAACTACTTATGCACTTAATCTTTAAGTCATGCTAATATCATCTTTGTCCAACAAACACATTTAATGAATGGTGACTGGGATAGCGACAGGAAGAAGAAATGGATAAATTTAATAATAGCTTCAGGCAGTTGTACCAACTCAAAAGGCATGGCTATTATTATCAAAGCCTCTTTAAAAGAGCCAAAAATAACACTGGAACAGGTACTTAAACATCAGTGACTCCAAAATCCAAACAAAATAAGTACCACAGATGAAGGAATATTGTCGGCTCGATGATAGAATTCCAAAGGTGGTTTAATAGTCAATTCAAACACATAAACACAATTATTTACATAGCATTTTCATCTAAGTTGCTAAGACTTCATCAGATGCAAACAATAAGTGAGCCATTTCATTATATAATCCATTAGCTTAATTATTCAAGTAATCCACCAATGAGAATACAGTCCATTATCTCAATAAAGCATGTCATTGATCAGCATGCATGCACACGTCTCAGGAGACCTAGTGGGGAGAAGCTGTTCTCTTTTAAAGAGAATATTTTAGACTTCGGTCAGAACAAAGAGGGTAGGTGGTACTACTTTACTAGTCTAAAAGTCCATCTCACTTGACCCTTTTTATTTCTGAACCTATATGGCCCCTGTGCTAAACAACAGCATTTTATTATTGAGATATACAACCTCTTAAAAAAATTCCCAGAACATGAATATATATTTAGAGGAGACTGGAATTTTATGCAAGACCCTACAATAGACAGAACAAATAATAAAAACACTTGAGACCTTCAAGCTGTTTTAGCATTAGAGGGCCTCATTACACAATTGTTACTAAGTGATCCCTACAAACTCAAAAATGACACTAATCCTAAGGTAAATTACACATATTACTCACCTTGCTACAAATCATGGTCTAGAGGAGACTTCTTTCTAATCTCAGATTCTTTTCTAAATTAGAGCTTACTTATAGTGCTGAACCTAGATTTCTCTTGAATCATTCTAGAATAACCCTCAAAATAAACTAGTCAAATATTCACCAAGATAACTTTAAATGTTTTTATGGTCCCTAAACCCCAATCCTTTGTTAAAAGAAGACATCAGACAGGAAATAGATAGCTCTCTTGATAACTTAGAGAATAACTTTCAAGACATCAATATACCCTTTGATATAAGATGGGTTGCAATTAAAACAGGGATAAGAGGCATTTTATTTCACAAAGCATCCTATTACAAAAAACATAAAGGACAAAGAGATTAAACTACATTCTGAAATTAAAGAAATTGAGCAAAAACTCCAACATAACTTTAACCTAGAATGGGAAAATAATCTGCTGAAATTACAAAAAAGATTTATACATGGTATATAGTCAAAACTATTCTTTTACAGAAATGAAACTTCTCATTAGATATGTAGACCTGACACAAAAACCATTCAAAGTATTATCAAAACTAATAAATGCACACTAATCAACTCCCAATATAACTGAAATAAGATATAACAACAAAACAGCAAAAGCAAATCAGGAAATAATGGATATCTTTGTAGAAATTTATACAAAATTATATGGACCACAGAAACAAACCTCAGTAGAACACTGTAAAAGTTTTCTTAACAATATAAAATTTCCAGTAATTGAAAATCATCAAGCTGACCTGCTAAAAACACCCCACTCAACAAAAGAAATTACAAATGTAATTAAGAAGTTAAAGTTAAATAAATCTCCTGGGGCTGATGGGGTCACCTCTAATTTTTAAAAAACCTTTGCTTCCAATCTCTCACCCATTCTTTTGAAATTATATAATTTTATTACTAAAAGGGGCTTCATGGACATCTACCTTAATAACTCTAAGACTATCTTCATTCCAAAACCTAATTATGATAATAAGAGGCCCATGAACTACAAGCCGATTGCTCTTATAAATATAGATATAAAAAAATCTGACTGCAATTTTGGCCAACAGACTCAAAACAATACTATCCAGCATTATATCATCTGAACAATCTGGTTTCATGATGGGCAGGCAAACATGGGACAATACTCTCACTCTAGTTGTAGCCATTCAACTAATGAGGAAAGGTAACGCAAGCAAATCCACTGAGTGAAAGGACAGCCAAGGCAGCATAAAACAAGGAATTAAAACTGGTCTGAAGAAGCAATTTCTTGCGAACGCGCTTACCGATGAATAAACACAGGATCCATTTTATTTTATATTCTTTGAAGTTTTTATTCCTTGTTTTATGCTGCCTTGGCCGTCCTTTCACTTGGAGGATTTGCTTGAGATATTTATTGTTTTTGCGAGTGTCGGGACGCTTACCCTGTGGGTTCTCATTTGGTTTTATAGTATAATGAGGAAAGATAAACACCCCAGATTTGCTCTCACCTTGGACGCAACTAAAGGATTTGATAGAGTAAACTTAGATTTTCTCTACTTAACACTGTCATATTGGAATATTACTGAAGAATTCATTGAACTAATTAAAACACTTTACAAGTTCTCCACCATGACACTTTTCTTGAACAAGACACAGTCTAACCAAATAAAAATAATTAATTGTACTAGACAAGGCTGCCCCCTCTCACCCTATCTCTTTAACCTCTATATTGAACCCTTAATTCTATATATAAAACAAAGAAAATTCCACTTTATTCCAGAGATTCTGCATAATAGCCTAACCTTAACAGCATATGCAGATGACCTTAACTTATGATTTCATCTACCAAATACAGACCTAAACAAAATCCTAAATGCTATTGAGAATTTTTCTAAAGTGTCAAATTATGAAATCAACACCTCAAAATCTTTCATATTCCCACTTAACCCCCTTGGTCATAATATAACTTATTTTCCACACACCTCTATTAAAACAAGCTACTCACTTAAATACTTAGGGGTAAACTTTGAGCATAATCATAAATCAAATATGCAAAATAGCCTTCTAAAAATGGATTTCTGTAAAACTAAATCTGCAGAGATGAAAAAACATGAATTTCCCACGATTATCTAAAATTGAAATAGTTAAAATGAATATTCTTCTGAAACTTCTATGCCAGCTCAATGCCACTAATATTACAATTTGTAAATAATTTTTCAAAAAAGTAAATAAGGACCTATCCAAATTTATTTGGCATCAGAAAACAACCAGAATTAGTTATATAAAATTAATAGTACCAACCGATAAAGGAGGCATGGGGTTATCGTATTTTGAACTGTTCTATAAAATAATATGTTCCAACAGAATTATCCAGATTGCTGAATATAACCCGCTGAGCAATGATTGGTTCCCACTGTGGGTTAAATTATGACACAATCACATTAAAGAATACAGACAAAACCCTCCCATCCATGGACATTTCAAACTTAAAAATATTTGAAGTACATAACTTACTTATTCATAAAATTCTCATGTTCTAAGAACTTTTTGAATTTCTAAGCCTTTCACATATTCTAAAACTATTACAACCAATTCATTTAAACCCTAACTTAACATTAAGGACTATGATGTTAAATCTAGCCCACTATCCATTAATCAAAAACTTCATCATTTTGGACTTCTACAAATTTAAAAATAAAACTACAGATAAAATCAGGAAAAACTTCAACTTAAGCAAAAAATAAATTATTACAATTAGACAAATCATGGAACTCATTGCAACTTTCAAAAACATACCCGATGTGCAAATAGATGTTAATACTTCATTAATGATTCTGAGATGTCTATTGTATAAAAAGAAAATGCTTTCTACTGTGTACAAATTAATTACACTAATAAAATATCAAGCCTGTACCCTATTCTCTAAATATTAGAATGGAATAAACAATAAAATTACCATGGAACAAGTTTCACATGCTATGGAAAATATTGTTAAATTATCTCCTTTTAGAAATCTACTATATACACAGTTAATGATCAATGATAATGCTTATTTCACACCAATTAAACTGGACAAATTTAATTCAAACTCTTTCCCTTTCTATCATTTCTGCCTGAAGATGCATGCAGACCTACTTCAAGGACTTTGTTATTGCAAACTTGTTCAAATTCTATGGGGTCCATTAAGATTCAGACTAAAAAAAGATGGGATATGGGAAAACTACTATTTCATGGGAGTTTGCAATTCTTCACATTACCTCAGAGAGAATACTCAAGCAGAAATTCCACATTCTTATCACTCTTTTCAAGTTAATGAAACTTTATATCACTCAAAACTGGTTAGATAGATCCAAATTAGCATAGGAGAGATACAGAAACATGGCACTCAAATACATCACCTCCCATAAAATGATAACAAGGAATAGTAAAAAACATTCCTACTACCAGAAGTTTTGGGGTTTTCTCATTGACCACATTATTAAGTAATAATACTCTTTGTAGATATTACAGACATTAGGTTACAATAATCACTACATTCTGTCCTCTGAATACATAATAATACAATAAGCAAGGTAAAGTCCGCAGTTTTGTATTAACTGTATAGAACATATGAAACAGTAAACTCCCTGCTCTACGAGACTTCTCAATATAGCAGCTGTAAATATTGTTTATAGTTGTGGGTTAACTAAAGGTTATAAATCTTTATATCAAGTCACACTACTAATTTTTTAAATGCAAAGCTATCAACAGTACTGTTGCTTATGTGCCATTTCCTTGTTTATTGTAACCTTGCTGGTAAATTATCTATATGGTCTTACTCGCAATATGGTTGTATTCTTTGTTTGTATGCATCAACTTTGGACTGTTATACATTTGTTGGTGAATTATCTCTGAAATAAATAAAACAGATTTCTGAGGGGAAAAAACACTGGCAGCAGCAGTGATGTAAGTAGCCATACTTCTCAATTTGCTAATTTTGTCTGTAAAATTAAGCTTGTACCTCAGGAGTTTGGCCAAGATGGCAAGCAGTTACATTTTGACAGGATTGCATTTTTAATTTCACTAAAAAATCTTCTAAAAAGGTAAAATAAAGAATTGAAACTATTTGGGACTGGCTGGTGAAGAAAAAAAAATCTGTTTTTTTTCTAATTTTCCTTTCAAAAATTCAGCTTGAAAATGAAAAGGAGTCACTCTAAGGCAAAACTTCCAGGAGTCAATGTGAAGAAAGAGATACACTCTATTATCAATAATACTCAAGACTTTTAAATAAAAATTGGGTAAACTAGATGCTAAGGTAGACACAATCAAAGATGATCTAAAATGCAGATAGAATTAATAAATGAAGTAGTTAAACAGCAAAAACTTCAGATATCTGCCATGGAAGCCCCAGTCACTGATTTAGATGGTAGACTGAAGGAGAAAGTAACACTGAATTCATTTTAAAATAAAACAAGTTCCTGGAAAAGATAGATGATCTTGAAAACAGGGCAAGAAGGAATGATATCAGGATATGTGGAGTGCCGGAGAAGCAAGAGGAAGAAAATATGGTAAACTTTTTAACTTCCCTGAAGCCCTATCATATTATATAGAGGGGCCACACAGATCTCTAGCAACAGAAAGTTCAAGCAAGAAAACTTGAAATCCAAGATCCATAATAGTGAAATTAATTTCCAGTCAGGACAAAGACTTATTTTTAAAAACTTCCTGGTGTGCATCACCCATCAAAATCAGTGATAACCTTATCAGATTTGACAATGACTTTTCTTCTTTACTTGGCTTAAAAAGGAAAACATGTCTTCCCTTGCTGAAAAGTCAAAAGAAATCTGCAATAAAAACACATCTATTTTACCCAGCAAAATTAAGACTTTTTTGCCAGAAAGAAAAAAAAAAAACATTTGAAACCCTGGAATATGCTGTTTCTTCTGTACAGAAAAACAACTTGCTTAATCCCACAGAAGAAATGGAGTGGACTTCATCTCTGAAAAGGCATGCTGCAAGAAATGAATGAACAGTAAAAGACAAGAATAAAAAACTCAGGGACAAAAGAAACTACTGCATGTTGTTGTACAATGCATGGTTTTATAATAACTTGTTTTTTTTAAACATTCTGAATGTCTTTCATCAAAAGGTAAAACGTTTCATCTTTTCATTTTTTCATACTAAAATATAGTTTCAGTAAGCAATAATTTACTGCTTATTGAAATACATCTGATTCTCCACTAGATGGGGTAAATATAAGTAATAGTTTTATTAATAGTTAGCAATATGAAATATATAATCAGAATTTAAACAACTAATTAAACTTTTATTGTTCACTTTATTGATATATCAATAAGACATATTAGCAATGATAAGTAGCCTTGGTTTGATATAGAATGATAGTTTTATTTAAAACAATGTACTAAAGAAAGACAATGTGCAGATATGTTCTGTCATGGTTTTCTTTTAAATTTAAACAATTAAATAGTCAACAGCAGCCTTACTAAATGTTGGGGAAATGTTTAAATAGCACATACTTATTGACAGTGACTTTAAATGGGGCTTATTTGAACACTTTTCTTTATTTGTTCACTAAAATTGTTGATGTGTCTTTTTACATAGATAGTGGCTACCCCAGTGTGATTAAGTGTCCTTTTAACTTTTCGTCTTTCTTTTACCTCATTTTTCTGCCTGAAAGTCTAAAAGTGTTTCAAAAATATTTTTCTTAATGGCACAAACTAATTTGAGTTTCCACAGCAGCCTGGTTTAATTTTGAACAGCTCCTGAGAAAGGAAGTGTTACATAACCTCTAACCCCTTCAGAAATAGGAAATGAATGGGAACTTTTGAATGGAACATAAAAATGGACATTATTGGAAGGTTTTGAAGACTTCTTTACATTAATTGAGTTTAGAAATAATTTTGTAAGTTAAAACATGCTTTTTTTTAATTTTATGCACAATATTACTGCTTTAGTGAAACAAGCAAAGCTTCTGTTTTAAGGAAACTTGTGATAGGAACTGCAAGACTGGGGAGAAGAAACATGATATATAAGGGAAAATATATATGAAGGTGGGTTACCCAAAAGCAATCTTTATAAACAATATAATGCTGCTCTAAAGGGATTATGTGAAAGCTTCATTAATAAGGTCAGCATACATTTTAAGTTACATAAAGTTTTATTTATTTTTGAATGCATAGACCCCCCAACCCACATTTTTAACAGCAACTTTACTGAGTTTTAAAACAGTTGTAAAAACGAAACTGCTGCATAACTTCTTTTTTATAAGATATTAAACAAAGTATAAGCTGTTAGTACATTGTTTGAATGAAAATAACATACAGTTAACAGTTTTTTTAAAGTAAACAACATTCCAGCTTTATAACAGACACCTCAGAAGCCTATCCTATATTATGTCATGATAACTACTGGACATGGGTTTGTATGTTTATGCTTGCATACTTACATTTGATTGTAGCTTTATGGAGAAGTTGAAGTTTAGATACATGTATGTGTGTGGTCACATAGTATTGTGGACAGAAATGCACAGTTCTGTATGATAGTGTGGCGCTGAAGAGAGAGTGAACACATAAAGTTATAATCCCTTGGTAGTATAGTGGATATAAAAATAAATAACATTTTAACCTATTCACAACATACATATGTTCTATGGCTGCCTATAACTGATTAAATGTAAGCACAGGTAATTAAATTAAGTTTATCTCACCAGGAGTTTAATTCTGGTACAATTGGCTAACATTGTCAGTAATAAAGATAACACTTATTTCAGATATGTTGTATTGGTATGCTTGATAACATTGACATGAGCAGCAAAAATTTACACACAATATGCAGGATTGCTTAAATAAAAGGTTATACCACATACCCTAAATAACAGTTCAACAATAAATTATAATAGTCAATATGGTATGCTATGTATATGGCTATTAATTATTTTGTAAATAGAATATTTAAAAGTCCTAGAATTAAGGGAATCATCTATTAAGAAAGTAATGAATAACACATTAATAAGTATGAACACACAAAGAAATAAGACAACTGTTATAATTAAAGTGGCTTCGGACCTCAAGTGTGACTTTATAAGATTAAGGTAGTTGTTTAGTTTTTTTTTTTATGTCTGATAGAAGCACAACTTATATAGTTAAAGTGTATACTATTTTATTTATATTGGTTTATTGTATCCACATAAAAAGTAGCAATGGTTTGTGATTAGGTAGCACTATGGGGTTGTTAGTGTGTGGTTTGTATGACATTTTAATTAAACCAGGATTTCTTTTATTCCATGTTACAGGATAAAATGTTTTTAACTTAGATTTTTTTAATAATAGTTTTAGAATGTTTGTTCATAACAAGTTGTGCATATGTGAGATCTGTATTCATTGTACCAAACCATTGTTCATTAGTTTTTAAACCATTTGTTCTCAAAGATGCCAGGATATAAATGTTTTTCACTAAATGTTAATGGGTTGAATAACCCTTTAAAAAGAAATTGTTTGAATAAATGTTTAGCATTACATAATGAGAAACATTATGAACCTATAAACACACTTTTTGACTGAAGATATAGAGAGTCTACAAATAAAGGACTATTTAATTCTAGTAAGTTCCCATTTTACTTTGAAAAGAGGTATTCTTATCATTTGGAAGAAAACACTAGGTTTACCTAAAGTAGTTGACGCTTATTCTGATAAGAATGGTATGCTGGACTTGCTGATAATAGAAACAGATAAAAATATTACACTCTCATAAATACTTATTGGTTTCCTGGAATAATATATAAAACAGCCAAGAAGTATGTAGACATTATGAGATTATATTAAAAATGAAATGTGGTGATAGCCAGTGACTTTAATTGTATTTTATCAAGTAAAGATACCACTAATGATGAAAGAGTCAGACTATCTTCTACAGCAAAACATTTAAATCCCTATACATGTTAAATGAATATAAGGAATATTTAAACTTAAAACTACATAGATCTCTAAAGTATGCACACTATTTCTTTAGATATGGAACACAACCCAATAGTGATAAAGTTTTTATATCAAATGAGCTTTATTCAAAAACATAAAATGTATTAATAGTCATGTGCCCTTTGCGCGAACATAATGCCATTGTATTCACTCTAACCTTTATCTCAAATATCTTAATTCATTGTTAAGGGTTACCTGCATACATAATAAAAATAAAATGTTTTAATGATTAGTTTTTGAAAGAAATTAATCAATTCATGGAATTTAATAACAATGATGAGGTGCCAGATGCTATATTATGGGACACTGTAAAAATATATTTATTTGGTAAATTTAAATAATGTTATATATGTAAGAGGAAAAAATGGACCAAGGATTTGATTGCTCTGCAATCTAATATAGATACATTAAAGTTAAAATTAAATCCCAATGACAAAGCCACAGATATGGAGTTAAAAAAAGCTTAATCAGGAACATCAGGAAAAACTACCACACAAGATCTCAATAAATCTAGAAAACAATTAAACTACAGTCTTATTCAGTAAACCCAAATAAGCTACATAGAGCAGCCATTAGATCAAAACATATGAACAAAACAAATCACATTAAAGAGACTGTACATAAAAGGGGGGGGCATCAACATAATTAATCTAAATGACATATTACAATGTTTTAGTAAACATTATGAAAATATTAATAAAAAGGAAACAAACTTTGATAATAATGAACTAATTGATAGTTTTTTGAAGAAAAACATACATCATACACTAACTAGTGAACAGAAAAGTAAAATGGATAAGTCTTTTTCTTTTAAAGAATTGAAAGATCAAATTAAAATTCTCAAAACCAGCAAGGCTCTAGGATTAGATGGTATGATCCCAGAATTGTATAAACTTCTACCTGACAATATTTTACAAATGTTATTGAACACCTTTGTAGAAGTCAAAAGCTCTGTTAATATTCCTTCCTCATGGAGATACTCGATAATTACACCTATTGTAAAATTAGACAAAGATCCTGTATCATGGCTTCTTATCACCCTCTCTCACGTTTGAATGTAGACCACAACATTTTCATGTCTATATTAGCAAAAAAATGCTAAACCATATAGTCACAGGATTAATAAATGAAGATGGAACTGGCTTTATAATAAACAGAAGAGTACAAGACAATATTATATGAGTTTTTTCATTAATTGATATAGCCAATCAAACTAAAACAAAATAACTATCAGTAATAATTCTAGATATTGATAGAGATTTTGACTCAGTGAACTGGCAATATTTGCTTAAAATATTAAATGAATATAACTTTTTCTCTATTTTTACAACATTAATTAAAACACTTTATAAAAATGCAGTATCTTTTGTCAAGAGAGGTTCCTTTGTATCTACGTCCTTTAGTATAGCAAAAGGTATAAAACAATGATGCCTCTTTCCCATTTATTATTTGTTCTAACTATAGAACTACTAGCTAACTACATAAGATCTAACATAAACATTAAAGGCTTCAAATAAATGAATATATTTCATCAGAAATCCAACTTTTTGCTGAAGACATACTAATGACATGTAGTGAGATAGAACACCTGTTAAATCATATACTCAAAGCCTTGAATTACTTTGAAAAAGTTTCAGGCTTTAAATTTAATCATAATAAAACTAAAGCATTGCTTATAAACAACAACAACAACAACAAAAAACACTTTTTTAAAATCACATAAAAATTTTAACTAGGAAAATTCTGAAATCAGATATTAAGGTATCACTATTAAAAGAACAAATATTCCATATTTATAAAGTATAAAAAAATGGATGAAATCATAAAGTTTACAGACAGTAGAGATGAACTATTCTGTAAAATGGAAGGTAGACTCCTAATTAAAATCATAATTTTACCTAAAATCTTATACTATAGTCAATTATTAATTCTACCCCATGTAAAAAAATCATAAGAAAAATAAATTCTACCTTACTTAAATTATTGTGGTACCCTGAAAACAAGAATACCATTAAACTAGCATGTCAAAATCTGGGAGGAAGGTTTCACTGAGCTATATGCTAATGCTGTAATTATTAAAACAATAGTTTTGTGGTTAGATTCTTCATGTGCCTCTTATTGGAAATATTTAGATGAGAAAATATTAATAGACAACAACAAACTTATCATAGATTCTTATATGAAACTGGGTATCAATATGTTCTACTGAGCTCAAAAAGATTTTCTCTGAATGAAAAACACAAGTTTACTTTTGTGCCTTTTATTAAACAAATCATTTCAATCTTTAAAAGGTTTATGAATTTGAATTACTTAGTCAAGGAATTGCTAACCCTATTATTCCCCATTGCATTCACTAATGGATGCTTAATATCTTTTAATGCAAACACAATGACAGCTCTCAAGAATAGTAACCTAATATTTTGGCATCAATTTCTTAATGGAAACAAAATTCATCCTATTGAAAATTTAATAGCAAGATATAGCATAGAGCAAGGAGGCTGATGTTATATATATATATATATATATATATATATATATATATATATATATATATATATATATATACACATATATATATATACCTGTAAAAAAATATATTCAAGATTAAATCAAAATATCACTAGATCTTCAAACTAAACCTTTTCCAAAAATCTTGGATCTATTCTCTAATGTTAACAGTGGGCCACCCAAGGGGAAGTCACATTTATTAATTATATACAAGATTAATAGAAATTAATTTGTTACCGCAGATATGACAATCTGGAACTTTTCAACAAAAGTTAACAATGAACCATTTCAGAAGTAAATAAAATGTTATTCTTAAAATCTTCTTCTTCTTCTTAAAATCTGCTGGATAGTCAACAACCTCTCTTTATTGGAAAATCTATTCATGGAAATTTCTGCTCACGGTACATCTTACACCTCATAAAATTACACAAATATATAAAACAGGAAAGATGAAATGCTGAAGGAGTAAAGACGTTCTTAATGCTGATTGGTTACACATGATAATGGATTATAAGTTAGTGACTTCCTTCTGGAGTGATTTAAAAAAAATTTCTCAGGCTTTGTGGTCCGACAATTGCATTATTGCTGACCCCTTGATACTATTTAATGCCCCAATTTCACCAGCTATACATATTTCTCAAATACCTTTTCTTCGGACAGTACTTGCCATTGCAAGAAAAGTTATAACAAAAAACTGGAAATGCAAAACTGAATTAGTATTTGGTGAATTTGTGTGCCTAGCTTGGACTGCTTGTAAAAATGAGCTGTCATCTATAAGAACAAGTAATTTAAACATAGCTCATCAGTACATATCATGGCAAAAGCTCAATGATTTATTAGAAAGGTGTTAATGGTTATGAATATATTAATATTCATGTTATGGACCTTTGTAAATAGTTATCATTTATCTTGTTAAACACTGTTTTAAATGTTGATGGACCTGTTAAAACAAAATAAAGAGTTTTTTTTTTAATTAGGCCTGTACCTCATAAAATTCTTGACCTTGTCACAAAATAGTGAGGGTTAAAGCATTTGTCTAGAGGAAAACAGTTTTTAGTACTTAATAAATAAGCACCTATCCAGGCATGTCTAAGGGTCAGCTCCCGGTGTTTTCTCCTGTCTACCTGATGAATCTGGGCATCTTGGGGCAATGCAGCAATTGCCTCATGTACACAGACAACCCTTTCCTCCTACCACCCAACACCACAACCTGTGAGAGATGCACTTATATAGCCAAACTGGAAGCAAAGCTCTCTTCACCCAAGACTGGACTAGACAGTCAAGAGGAGAAGGTAAACACTTGCACCATACCACACTCATCACATAGTCCCTCAAAACCTACACCACCAAAACAGACACATAGAAATACAAAACACACACCTAAATTCAGGGAGGCTCTCAATAAAAATCTGCTCAAGCAACAGAGACCTCCAAAGCAGAAATGCAAGCAACCTCCACCCCCAACACAACACAAATGACACATAGCCCACAAACTCAGTATGCCACTCAACCACAACCCATAAGGCATAACAAAATACCCAACTCTCTAGTCATAGGTGACTCTATAGTCAGGGACACTGATGTTCCAGTTACCAGGCTAAACAAGGAGAAAGTTACTGTCAGCTGCCTGTCGGGTGCCAGGATCCGCCACATAATGCAAGCACTCAGGTCACTCTACAACAAGTACAAATATGACTCTGTCATTGTCCATGTTGGTGTGAATGACCTGAGACATACCTCCATGGACTACATGAAAAGAGACATGGAGGAGCTCTCCAATCTTGTAGCCCAGGCAGGGATGACCCTAGCCCTGAGTAGCATCCTGCCATCACCCAGAATTATACCACAGTACAAGGACAAAATGATTGACTTCAACAATTGGCTAAGCTTCTAGTGTCATTCTAAGGGGATCCAGTATCTGTCTGCCTGGGATGACATGATCGACAGACCACGATGCTTTGCTAGAGATGGCCTGGACCTGTCGCCCTTGGGATTCTGGATACTGGCTGAGGCTCTTGCCACCCCTACAATGCCTTTTCTAGGCAAGGTTCAAATGACAAATTCACCACCATAACAGGTACAAGCAAACAAAATCTGAGGGTAATGCTACTCAATGCTAGAAGTCAAAACCTCCAAATGCATTCACTCAAGGCACTCCTTAAAATGGAGAACATCGACATCTGTGCAGTGACAGAGACTTGGTTCAAGGCTCCAGAGAGCACCCCTTTATTACCAGGCTATAATTCATACCACACCTTTCGGCCACCTAACCTGGACCAAAACACTAAAGGCGGAGGTGTGTCCATATTCATTAAGGATATCCACGCCTCCAGGCTAGTTGCTTTGCATAATGCATCTGAGATTATCCAAGTGCAACTATCTCTGAGCAAGACCACAATCCAAATTGTAACTTTCTACAGATCCCCCACCATGCCCCAGGATTTCCACTCCTCATTTCTTGATACACTGGAAAATATTAGAGTACAACCCAACACCCTAATAATGGGTGATTTCAACTACCCCACCATTAACTTGGAAAACTACTCGTATACCAACTTTTGCTCAACATTTTCTCGAATTCATAAATTCCAACACCTTGGATCAGCTTATCCACAGCCCCACCAGGGGCAGCAATATCCTAGACCTGGTCATTACCAACATGGGTGACTGGTGTTCCACACCAGAGGTCACTTCCTCGTTGGTCAGATCTGACCACAATCTAATCACCCTAGACATCCACATCCTGCCCCCCACTCCCCATTAGGGAAACCACAGTAAAACATTTCTACAAAGCCAACTTCACGCTTCTTAAGACAGAAGTGGCAAAATTCACGACACCCATGCAGACGGACAATAGAGGTACAACTGCTGAATCCCACACAAATGCACTTTATAAGCACTTATACGAGTGCATGGATCCTGCTATCTTTAACAGAACCAAGATGCTATCCTCCAAAAAAATGAAGCCAATCTGGTGGTCACCTGCCATAAGCAAACTCTACAACAGAAGAAAGAAACTGTTGCAAAAAAAATTAAAATCCCATGATTTGAGAACTCCCTGGTCAGCCTCAGTAAGAAGCTGAGATTCCTCATAAAATCCTCCCGAGCTAGTTACAAAAACAAAATTGTCACTGATTCAAAAGACAACCACAAAGAATTCTATAGCTATGTCAAGAATCTTAATGGCAACACTCAGATCTGCTCTGAGTTACAGCACAATGGCACTAAATATACAGAACCAACTGATATTGCCAACATCCTGGCAGATAGGGTCAGTGCTAACTTTACCCCCCCTCTCACCCCCTAAAGGGCCCATCTCTATACCAGAAGAATGCAGAGTTCCTGTAATCATGGCTGCACAGGTAAAAACCACACTCTCCAAAGCCAAGAACACAGCATCCATGGAATCTGACAACATCCCAAGCTACATTCTACACGAATTATAGAATGAACGTACACTCCACCTAAGGACCAGGTTCAATCATCACCTCACCTTAGGCTTCGTGCCCACTGAATGGTGCACAGAGACAGTTATCACACTCCACAAAGGGGGAGCCACCACGGACCCCGGGAACTACCACCTCATTAGCCTAATAAGTCTGGTCTGCAAGGCCATGGAACGTATCATCATGGAACTTATAAACAAGGACATTGGTAATTTCCAAACTCTGGACCTCACCCAGTTCAGGTTTGTAAAAGGCATATCATGTCTCCTAAACCTGATAGATGTCTTTGAAGCAGTCACCAAAGTCATAGACAAGGGTAAGATGGTTCACACAGCCTATCTAGATCTCCCCAAGGCTTTTGACACCATCCCCCATTCTGGAATTATAGATAAACTCACTAAACTAGGTATAAATCCCTATGTCACAAGATGGGTTGCCAACTGGCTCACTAACATAATCCACACTGTGAAAGTAGCAGACTCCAAATCCGATTTCAGATCAGTGACAGATGGAGTACCATAGGGTTCAGTCCTGGGTCCTCTCCTGTTTGCTATCTACTTTTCTGAAGTACAGGCTAACACAGAAGATATCTGGCGAATGAAGTCCACAGATGACTGCAAACTAGGAGCCATAATCAAAACTCCTAATGATGTGGACATCCTACAAAAGGGCCTCACTGAGACAGATGCATGGTGTCAAAACCATGGCCTCAAGCTCAATGCCAAGAAGTGCATTGTCATCCTCTTTGGTAAAAACTATGTACCCATGAGCTACCACATAGGTGGCAGTCTACTTAACACTGAAAGTGTGATAAGATACCTTGGGACACGAGTGGACAGTAGTCTCTCTTTTGATAATCACATCTCCACAGTAGTCAGGAAATCCTTATATGTGGGAAACCTCATCACAAAAGCTTTCTCATCCAGGAAAAAAGAGGTCATCGTTCCCCTTTACTTGTCACTCATTAGACCCATTATATAGTACAATGCCCCTTTTGGTATGTACCACATAAGACATCTACAACATCTGGAAAGGCTGCAGAAATACCTCACACAGAGGATTACTGGCCTCAAACAGATGCTCTACGCAGACTGTCTCAAAAAACTACAGCTTTATTCCATTGCATATCACCTACTCAGAGGCGATCTCTGCCTAACATACAAAGCTATGTCAAATCCATAGCTGTTGGACATGCTCCAACTAAAGAAATCCTAATCCCTCTGAGCTACATGCTCTAGAGACCTAAGCCTTTTTCACCACAATAAATAGAACATGCTAGAGGGATAGATTCCTGTCCCAGAGACTTCCCGTACTCTGAAACAGACTACCTATCTATATCAAACAAAGCTCCTCATTAGCACTCTTCAAAAAAAATTTTGATGATTGGATGGGAAATAGGAAATTCACCCTGGGATAACCTCTGTGGCTCTGCTCGACAGGGGCATAGGAAAATAATTTTCTTGGGTGGCGAAAGCCAGGGTACGTTTTTGGCTAGGCTTATATAGGCCCTAGGGACAATAGCCTAGTACCTACCTATGAACCTATGAACCTATGCAAAATTCTAGGCATTGCAGTTAAATACTTCATCACACAATGTAGAGTAATATAAATTGTCTTATTCTATCACCTTTCTAAAAAAATCATTCTTAAAAGAGTCACTGATTTGGGGCCTTTGTCATTATTCTTCTCTTTGTCTTTGTTGTAGATTTTAGAGAAAACAGGTTGAGAGCAATCTATGCAACACAGTAACTGCTTACTACAAGCAGCCACAGGAGCAGTAGAAAACATCACAAAGGATAATCTGACACTAGGCTGATAGACATATAGGTCTAGGAATGCCTGCATTTTGGCAGAGACATTATATAAGTATAGGTGGATATGTATGACACACAGAGTGGAAATGGAGGAATGTGTCGATGTTCTATATCCGCAAATACCAATGTAAGTGTAACACTTAGTATGCTGATGGCATCAATTTTTTACAAACAAGCTTTGCAACTCTGGGTGTTTTGCAAGCATTAACCTGTAAAATACTTACAATGTATCTTAATATATTGCTTCCATATGAGAATGATTTAATTTGTTTAAAAAAAATGGCAGGCTAGAGAATGACCATTACATTTGGCTTTTATGATATCACCTGCCTCTTTGAAGTGTTGGAAGCCACAGATTGCACAAATGTGGTTATAAAGTTTGCACGCAGTGTCCATTGACAATGTTATGATGATGAGTAGGGCAACAATTCCATGAACTCCCACACTGTATGAGATGCACAGGTCTGATAAAGCATGCATCTACACATCACCCTAACAGTATCTATATACAGTATTGCACACATATTGTATACAAACCATCTTATCACCATTTTCTGTGCAGAAATATTCCAAATGTCACCTGACAGGCAAGTGAAGGCACATTGGTGCACCTTCATATCCATAGCCATGTACACAATATGTGCTGAACACTAACAACTACTTTCACCCTTGTGCCATTAATGTATTGCGGGTGATGCAGGTTACCCCCTGGAGCACTGGTCCATGACACTCTTTTGGATCAGCTAAGGCATGGCAGAACAACAGAGAAAATATAACATCTCTTATACTGAAACCAGAAATGGGGGTTGAGCATATATTCAGCTGTTGAGTGTTGCAGTTCCATTACCCGGATTTATGTGGAGGAGCAGCGCAGCATGAACCTGCTATAGCAGGCTAGACATTAATAGTATGCTATATGCTCTGCAAAATGATTCACCATCAATAGATAGTTCAGGAAAAATTCTCTGAAACCCCAGCAGTGCATCAACATGTTGGTGATGGTGGGAACTCCCTTTCCTAAACAGCCACAGCTCATGTGTCTTGAGTGTCCATAGTAAAATGTCATTATCTGTCATCCATGACTTTAAATGACATTTACACACCTGGAGGAACTATACATTGTATATTGGAAAGGCATGTGTGGTTGCAATGTATGTATGTCACAATGAAACTAGGTTGGCACACTAAGACATGTCAGGGTAAACTGTGATGGATACTCTATGAGGGCCTCATATGTTCTGTATACTGCCTAGGTTTGTATGGATTGGTTCTGTACCAGTAGGCTGTCATCCCCTACTTGGAGTGTATGTGAACAAGTGAATGAGTGCAATGGCTTACAAATGCTATTGTTAAAAAGGCTAGACTTGCATGGCTTGGTGAGTTGGCTGTTCTGTGTCAAATGGTTGCCATTGCTTGATAAGTGTGCATTTGAATGGGTAAAAGACTACAGTGTGGCACACCATAGCTGCTAGTTATGGCATAAGTACATTGCACATGGATAATATCCTAACAATAATTCAGTTACAAGAAACATTCAAATGGGTGATAATCACTTATGTGTGGCACTGTACATATACATTTTACCAGAGTAATGTAGACTTCTGTGTAGCTCTTGTAGGCTCTTATGTGTTTGTATTTAGTGACAGACAAGCTTATTATCTAACATTATTTTAACTGCCATTCATCCCCCCTCATCCTTGAACTGAATAAATTGGTTATCAGAGACTGAATGACTGGAAAATGAATGCAACTGATTCCAGACTCCTGTAAAGTGCAACTACTATAATGTACCAGAATATATAATACATATATTACATGTGTGTTTATGTGTGTGCTTGTATACTCATGCACAAGCACACACACACACACACACACACACACACACACACACACACACACACACACACACACACACACACACACACGCATACATGCACACACGCACACAAATGCACACACTCACGCGCACACACATACACACACACACACACATAGATGGATAAGTAGATACTTAGGTATTTAATTTCTTAACATTTGGAAAGTTTTATAAACTGAAATAGTAAAATATCAAACAATCACTGGCAGCATACTCACAAACAATGACATCTTCTAAATCACATGGTACACAATGTAAAAATAAAAACATCTAAGAGCATCTTATGCACAGCATAATTATGTCACTTATTTGTCTATAACATTTATATATGGAAGCACTTATCCATGGTTATACTACCTGAAGCTTTTCCCAGCAAGCATCCACTGAAAATGGCAATGCTCATTTGGAAAATGCAGTCATGAAATCTATCAAAAGAACTAATAAATGCATAAATGAACAAGTTAAATGCTACACAAAGCTTCTTCTCTTCCTGTCCATTTACATATCATTGCTGCAAATACTGCTGCACCCCTTCATGTTTGATTCTCTTTACAATACCACGTTTGTCAATTCACTAAATAACCTTTACGTGCATAACTCTAAAACTATATGATACATTCGGGCTCTGCTTCCGCCCACTCTGAAAAACCAATAAGGATTCTTCCTGTCCTTTACTCTTTTCAGTCCTGTTTAAGACACTGCAGTTAGACACTTGTTAAATGATGAAAGAACAAGGAGATTCATTTGAAACAAACAATATGATAATGCATATCTATGGTATATTATTTCATTGCTGGAGCATATTACTTGTTAGGTATTACAGATGAGTGCTACAGGGAAAAAAAAAGAGAAAAACAAGGTAGAAAACAATTCTCCTAAGACACTTATCATGTCTTAAATTATATCCAAAATGTATTTTTAACGTGCCCCTTAAAAGAACTGTAGTATTTCAGAGTATGTAGCGGACTGCAGTATTTCAGAGTATGTAGCAGGGGATGATGATATGCAGAGTATTCCTTATGCAAAATAAATAGGAGGTTTGCTCATTTAACATTTTTTTTTACTTTTTTTTCCCAAAGAATTTGCCTAAACAAAGATAATATAGATGCTTTCTTTGATAGAAAGCATGTATTGTTATCTTTTTAGTCAATATGAATAAAGCCAGAAGGACAAAAGTTAAAAACACTTCCAGTAAAGCAGGCCAGCCAGGTAACACTGACTTTGAACAACATTTCTCAGATGCTTCAATATCTTTTACTGTGCATTCATGCAGAACTTTGCTCAAATTCCATAACAGGAAATGCTAGTGTACACCCATATCTAGCAAAATCACTGAAAGATGGAGTTAGAAGCTTATAAACCTAAATTAATATAGCTTTAAAAGAAAGGACCTTAAGCAGTAGCTATATCTGCATACACATACCTATCCTCACTGTAGGTTTGCTAACCAAACCTATTTTTATCACACCTTTCATCAAATGTATGGAACTGGTTGCATGGAATAACTAGATGGAAATTAAAACTGTCTACTATAAAATGAGGTATTCACACACTTGGTCTTGTGTTTCTACTGCATAATTTGGTATTCACTTCCTTTTTGCACATTCCACATACTGCTATTCAAATATTTGTTGCTCTTCTGCATCTAGAGTGAATATTTCTAGAAATATACACGATGTCGCCATTCTACACAAATTAGTCTGTGTCTTTAGTTTCTTTATTCCATTCTCCAGACATCTTCAGATTACTTTGTGATATTTATTGAGTTGTTAAGTAAAATAATATACATTCAGGTTTAGCACACTCTGAAATGCAAAAGAAATTGAATTCCACTTTCCAAGGAACACCATCATTTACAACAGCAGACAAAAAGAAACGTAAGAACACTCAAGTTGTATAAACCAGAATGTCTTCATGCAGCATTTGCTTTACAGAAACTTCCAATAAAAGCAATTGAGGGAAAGGTCACAGTGCAAAGGCACACACCCAACATTTTTGAAAAAATATATTTTATTAAACAGTCTCATAAAAATACATAATAAATATACAGCTTCCTAGGTCAAATAATCAGGAAATGATATGGTGCAGTTTTATATTATACAAATAATGATCTACCCTGGCCAGAACTTATAAATGTGGCATTTGAATATAACAAAACTAAAAAATATAAAATAATAAAACCAAAATGCACATTTTCGACTTGTTCTGTCTATAAAATTAAACAAAACCTAATTCCTACAAAACTGTGCAAAGATTTGGTAGTTTGAACTACTGGTTTAAACATATGGTTCAATAATGTGAAATATTCATACAAAAAAGAACTAAAACTGCATGTGATTGCTGAATCTATGGAAATTAAGAGGTGAGTACTGCAAATAGGTGTGTTTAATAATGGATGTCAGGAAGTTGACTAAGGAAGCTGAAGCAATATTCTAGTATAAGGCTGCACAATGCTTGGAATTTCCTATTTGTTTTTAATGAATTTGTAAATCTTTATAAACACTGCTGTTCCTTGATGCTTGCAAACTGACTGAAAGTCAAAACTAACTTTTTGTTACATATCCCTTTAAAGGTTTTTAATAACCCTGTGTTCATTATGTAGTGATATGTGCAAGCAGTTTTCAGCTAGGGTAAATACAAATACCTAAATAAATAAATTAGTATAAGGACTCAGTAACTGTACTGTCTGATCTCCATTGCATGTAAACTTATACAAGCTTCTTTAAAATTACCAGGTGACCTTGTATGGGTAAATACACTTATACATTGACAGGCAGTTACTCAAATATTGTGTTACACTATGAAAACACGCAAGCTGCTTCACTAAAGCAGTGCTCTGTCAACAGTTCTTTCAGAGGATATAAAGATTTTTTTTGATTTTTGGGGAGGGGAGTATAAAATAGCCAAACCTAAAATATATCTAAGGAAATTCCTGATTCCACTGACCTATTAATACTACACTGGTTTTCTGAAACACAAGAAAGAAAGTCAGTGTGCGAAAAGGTGGAAACACTCCATATAACTGAACGTTTGTAATCTCAAATGTGTTTAACACCAGCAGAAGTGATTGAAACTCATTTGATCATTTCTGCTAAGTACATGCAAGACTGTGCACAGTGAGGATCAGGAAAATTGCTGTTTAAACACTGTAGAGCAATCATGATATAATTAGCATGGGGGTGTGGGGTGCAGGAGGCTTTGCCCCACTGCAAAAAAAAAAAAAAAATTAAGTGCTTTGTTTTTTTCACTATTTTGGCTTTTGATATTTTGGGATCAAATGTAATCATTTGACATTTGTGTACTTTGAATTTTAGAAGAAAATCCCCAAATGTATATAATAGCCAGATAGTGTCTTTTGCACACTATTAAAAATGCAGTGGATATAAAACGTTTACACACCCCTGTTAAAATGCCAGTTTTTTGTGATATAAAAATGAGACCACAATAAATCATTTCAAAACTTTTCCCACCTTTAATGTCACCTTTAACCTGTACAATTCAATTGAAAAACAACAAATCTGTAGGGGAAAAATATAAAAAATAAAAAAGTACAATACGCTGGTTGTATAAGTGTGCACACCATTAAACTAATTCTTTGTTGTGTGTGCACACCCTTAAACTAATGCTTTGTTGAAGCACCTTTTGATTTAATTACAGCATTCAGTCTTCTTGGGTAGGAGTCTATCAGCATGACACATCTTGACCTGGCAATATTTGTCCACTCTTCCTTGCAAAAGTGCTCCAAATCTGTCAGATTGCGGGGGCATCTCTTCTGCACAGCCCTCTTCAGCTCACCCCACAGATTTTCTATTAGATTTAGGTCTTGGCTCTGGCTGGGCCATTCCAATTTTTTAATTTTCTTCTGGTGAAGCCATTCTTTTGTTGATTTGGATGTATGTTTATGGTTATTGTTGTGTTGAATTGTGACATTCCTCTTCATCTTCAGCTTTCCAGCAGACACCTGAAGGTTTTGGGCCAAAAGTGACTGGTATTTGGAACTGTTCATAATTCCCTCCACCTTGACCAAAGCCCCAGTTCCAGCTGAAGAAAACCAACCCCAAATCATGATACTGCTGACACCATGCTTCATTATGGGGATGGTGTTCTTTTGTGATGCAAAGTGTTGTTTTTGTGCCAAACGTACCTTTTGAAATTGTGGCCAAAAAGTTCAACGTTAGTCTCATCAGACAATAACACATTTTTCCACATGCTTTTGGAAGACTTGGTGTATTGTTTTGCAAATTTTAGCTGGGCCTGGATGTTTTTCTGCGTAAGAAAAGGCTTTTGTCTTCCAACCCTACCCCATAGTCCAAACATATAGAGAATATGGAAGATTGTTGTCACATGTAGTACACAACCAGTACTTGCCAGAAATTCCTGCAGCTCCTTCAGTGTTGGTTTAGGTCTCTAGGCAGACTCCCTGACCAGTTTTCATTTTGTCTTTTCATCAGTTTTGGAGGGACGTCCAGTTCTTTGCAACATCACTGTAGTCCCCTATTTTCTCCACTTTTTGATGACTGTCTTCACTGTGTTCCATGGCATATCCAATCCTGTGGAATTTTTTTTGTACTCTTCTCCTGACTGATACCTTTCAACAATGAGATCCCTTTGATGCTTTGTAAGCTCTCTGTGAACCATGGCTCTCACTGTAGTAGGCAATTGAGTAAATGTGAGGAAAATCCTACTATTACAACTGAACTTTATTTGGAGTTAATCCAAGTCTCTTTAATTGAGGGCAGGTGTGTACACAAGAAGACTGAATGTTGTAATTTAAATCAAAAGGTGTTTCAACAAAGTATTAGTTTAAGGGTGTGCACATAACAAAGTATTAGTTTAAGGGTGTGCATACTTATGCAATCAGCGTATTGTAAGTTTTTTATCTTTTATATTTTTCCCCTAATAGATTTGTTTGTTTTTCAATTGAATTGCATAGGTTATAAGTTACATTAAAGGTAGGAAAAGTTTTGAAATGATTTGCTGTAGTCTCATTTTTTATACCACAAAAACCTGGCATTTTAACAAGGATGTGTAAACTTTTTATATCCACGTTAGATCTAAAAGATGTGTTTAGTTACTCACTTACAAATTTCAGTTAACATGGCTACATTTTTAAATACTTAAGTTTCACATCATTTTTAAATAATCTGTCTGTGTCTTCATAATCAGAAATATAATATTTTTTGCTTGTTTTTTTTTTTTTTTTTTTTTTTTTTTTTATATGCAGTATGTCTTCTCTCTCTCTCATTGTTGCTTAAAATCTGGACTGTATATAGCTATTCATGGAACCTTTGACACTGGATCACTAAAAGAAAGTTCTGCTTCACAGGCAAATATATCTTTCCTTTTGACTGTCTTTTGAATACTGAACATATATGCATATTCAGGCTAGTATGTGCATGTCTCTTAACCTTCCATCTCCAATCCATGATGCACTGCTGGTCATAGTATGGGACACATTGGCAAAATGTGGAACATTTACTAACAGCCTGTTAAACACTGCACAGCTCAACCAGCTTCCCCTACTACAAAACTGATGTTACACCACTGCAATTTCGTGAACACCATTTTGTTGTTCTACACTGATATTGACTGATTGTGTGATCTTTCTTCACATAAAGATTCTATGGTTGGTAAAGTGCACTCCTAAGCACCAAAACAACCCAAGACAAAAAGAAAGCTAGATTGACACCACAGTAGAAGATACAAAACATAAGCTTTTAATAAATATAAAAAAACACTTAAAACAACAAATAAATATAAAACGGTAAGCACTTTCGCTACCTCCTAGGTAGCTTTTTTAGACCTAATTAAAATAGTCAATCACTATCTGAATACAAAACAGTCAATCAGAGAGGCCAAACAATTAACTCATCATATCATTACATAAAATCACACTAATCCATCACAGTACATTGGTTTACCAAAAGCAACCTGCTAACATTCACAAAATTCATAAAGATACTTAAAAGGTGCTACTTAAAAGTTAACACCTTTATTCAGATATATCAAAACTCTATAAACAACAGGTGCTAATATAAGACATAATAAATACTTCTTAAAGTGTTTTATACTCAGTTGTACAGTGGGCGTGATTTCAAGTAGGGTTTCAGTGTGATCTGTAATTTCAAGGGGATCTCCACATCCCAATCAGAAAAAAAAAATACCAAATTAGCAGAGGACTGTTCCTTAGAGCAATCAAACAATAATTTTATGTCTTTCTAGTGATAGACTCTGTGCAAACAAATTATATCCAGTAAGCAAACATAATTCATAGGTTCATAGGTAAGTACTAGGCTATCTGCCCAATGGCATTTATAAGCCCAGCCAGAATGTGTTTGCTTTCGCCACCCCCTTAGATTAGTTCCCTGTGCCTCTGTCCAGTGGAGCCATTAGTTCACTGCACCACTGTCCAGCAGAGCCACTGCAGTGATCCCCCGGGATAAATTTTCTGTTTCCCATCCACTCGTCAAGGTTTCTCTTGAAGAGTGTTAGTGAGGGGCTCTGCCTGATGTATATTGGAATCCTATTGCAAAGCATGGGTTGTCTCTGGGATAGGAATCATTCCCTCCAGCATGTCCTATTTATCATTGTGGTGAGGTTTATATCTCTAGAGCGTGTGGCTCTCCGGGATTTGTTTTTTTTTTTAGGTGGAGCATGTCCATCAATTCTGGGTTGGACATGGCCTTGTATGTCAGGCAGAGATCACCTCTGAGTAAGTGGTATGCAACCGAGTACAGCTGGAGTTTCCTGAGTCGGGCTGCATAGGGCATCTGTTTGAGGTCAGTAATCCTCTTGGTGAGGTACTTTTGTGGTCTTTCCAGCTGTTGCAGGTGTATTGTAAGGTACATCCCAAATGGGGCATTGTATTCTATGATGGGTCTAATTAGTGATGAGTAGAGAGGCACAATAACCTCTTTTGTTCTAGATGTGAACCCTTTTGTGATTAGGTGGGCCACATAGAAGGATTTTCTAACCACCTTGGCAATATGATTATCAAAGGAGAGATTATTATCTACTTGGGTCCCCAGATCCCTTATTACATTTTCTGTATTTAGGGGGCTACCACCTATGTGGTAGTTCGCGGGTACTTTGTTTTTTCCAAAGGGGATGACTATGCACTTTTTGGCATTTAGCTTGAGGCCATGATTTTGACACCAGGTATCCATCTCAGTGAGACCCATCTGGAGGGTGTCTGTATCAGCCGGAGAATCAATTATGGCCCCTAGTTTTCAGTCATCTGCGAACTTGGTCAGCCATAGTCCTCCTATGCTTGCCTGTACCTCTGAGAAGTATATACTGAACTGGAGGGGTCCTAGGACTGAGCCCTGGGGGACGCCACTTGCAACCGGTTTAGAGTCGGACATAGAGCCTGCATCTCTCACCATGTGGGTTCTATCCATGAGCCAGTTGGTAACCCATCTCGTGATGTAGAGGTTTATGTTCAAGCTGGTGAGCTAGTCTATAATACTAGAATGAGGAATGGCGTCAAAGCCTTTGCGAGGTCTAGCTAGGCTGTGTGGATCTCCTTTCCCTCATCTAATGCCTTGGTAACCATCTCAAAGAAGTCCACCAGGTTTAGTAGGCATGATCTGCCCTTAACAATGCCAAACTGGGTAGGGTCCAAGGTTTGGAGGTTCCCAATGTCTCTGTTAATGAGTTCCTTGATGATGCGTTCCATAGCCTTGCAGACCAGACCGGGGTCCGTTGTGGCTCCACCTTTGTAGTGTGGGATAACTGTTGCTGTGTGCCACTCTGTGGGTACATAGCCTGTAGAGAGGCTGAGTTTCAACAGTGTGTTTAAGTGAGGGGTTAGTTCATTTTGGAGCTCTTACAAGACACAGCCTGGGACACCGTCTGGTCCCATTGAAGCAGTGATTTTGGCTTTGGATAGGGCTGTTTTAACCTGTGTGTCGGTGATTGATGGGGCCCTACTTTCTTCTGGTATGGTTATGGGCCCTTTAGAGGTTGAGAGGGGGGTGAAGTTTGCACTAAACCTGTCTGCCAGAATGTTCAGATTAATCTGACAGAGGTGGCCAGAATTTGACTGGCTATTTTTTTTTCTTAATTTCAAAGAAAACACAATATATTAAATGATACAGGCTGATTATTATGGTATGGCTATGGGAGTGGTAATTTTAGCATAGGATGGTGGGAAATGGAGGAGTGTGTCACCGGCATGAGAAAAAAATCTGTTTAGATGGCTGAGAATCAGCATAGTTTTTCCTCACAGTTTATCCCCTTATGTAAATCTGATACAAATAAATTACAAACTCTAGCTCATCATATTTAATTCATTCAAACTAGCTCTCAGTTATACTATAAGATTTATCCTATTTAAAATAAAAGGGTCTCTATTCCTACTTAAAGCTACTATCAACAGAATGCTGCACACACATGCACACACACACACACACACACACACACACACACACACACACACACACACACACACACACACACACACACACACACACACACACCACACGCATTTTCAGGGAAAGCAGTTGGCTCAGGTGAAGACACTGCAGATGCCAGGTGAGTTAAGAGAGAAATGGCTCCTGAGGGTACTCATTGCAGTGTGCAGAGAAAAGTGTATCCCACACCCACCCATTGGAGTATTATTCACAGCTGTGGGCAGTACAGAGGTATCAAACTCCTGTCATACTACATGAAAGTTCTGGAGAGGGTGATTACTACATGAATACACAGAATAGTAGAAAGTATGATGGGAGTTGAGTGGTTCATGGTCAGATCAGGATGCAGCATAAGTGACCCAATGTTTGCAGTGAAACAGAGTTGGAATGTAGCTAGAGATAAAGAACGAGTCCAAATGGGCATTTCTTGATGTTGAGAAAGCATATGACAAGGTCTCAAGAAAGCTGATTTGTACAGTCCTGCAATGGTTTGAAGTTTATTTTTATTTTGCCTTTGTTTGTTTGCTTTGATTTGTCTTACTGGATTTAATCAAAAAAAACTTTTTCAGAGGGGGTTCGGGAAGAAAAGCTCCAACATAGTATAAACATTTTTAAGAAGACATTCACTGATTTACATGAAGAGGCATTAATTAATATACATTAGAGAATGGGAAAACTGTACATCAGTACCCTGACTGGAGAATGAACATTCTCCAACAGGGTATTAATGTACAAGGAATGCCTGGTGAAAAATGAGTCCACCGCTTCATGGCAAGCCACCATGGAGCTCAGACTTGAGAAAAACGGAACAGCCACCATTATTTTATGCTCGCTAAGCAGTGTTTTTGCTGTTTAGCAAGTGTAAAATAAAATAGAAGTAAAACAAAGTGTGTGTATGTGTTTCTGTGTGAAAGTGTATGTATATATGAGTGTGAAATATAGATCGGTTAAGCTGCTATTTTACACTAGCTAACCAGTGCTTCTGCTGTTTAGCGAGTGTAAAATAAAAAGCGTTTGTGTGTGTGTGTGTATGTGTGTGTGTGTGTGTGTGTGTGTGTGTGTGTGTGTGTGTGTGTGTGTGTGTGAGAGAGAGAGAGAGAGAGAGAGAGAGAGAGAGAGTGTGTGTATATGCATGTATGAAAGTAAGTGAGAGAGATGACCGTGTATATGTGGCTTTATGATGCTGTCTGATTATGTGAGTGTGTGCATGAAAGCAAGAGTGACTGTGTGTGTATGTGTGAGAGTGAGATAGTGAGAGAGACTGAGAACAATTGTGTAAATGAATTGTAAAACTGCTGTGTTTTACTTACTTTTTTCTTTTTTTAAGTGCTATATTATTTTTTTAATATATTTTTGATGTAAAATGCTTCCTCCAATACCATTAATATGTACTACAAAAAGTTTGAAACATTAGAGAACAGAAACAGATCTGTTCTAGATGCACGCTCCCTGAAATAGTTAAGACAGGGATTTCCCATTTAAATGATAATTTTAATTAATTGATTGATTGTTTATGGTCATGTGAATGTATATAAATGTTGGTATCATTGTATTTTAGTTAAGGATCTGAAGAAGCGTACTTTAGTTATGTGAAAGCGCTTGTCCATATTGAGTGATTAAATTGTTTTTGGTTTTACAGCCGTGGTGTTCCTTCAACGTTTTTATGCTCATAGACATTGTTTTCAAGCTGTTAGAACTTTGGGTGGTGACTGTTACTTTGTATCTTATATATATATGTATATATATATATATATATATATATATATATATATATATATATATAGTACTTAAAACAATCAGTAAATAAAACATAAAACTTTGGCAGCGAGCCCATTCTCTAAGCACAATAATGCCTTCCAGGCTATGTGTTAATGTGTAATTAAAGCCCTTCCAGGGGTGCCCGTGGGCAGGCATTAATTATACATTAACACACACCCTGGAGGACATTATTGCTTACTTAATAACTGCACATTCATTAGCTAATTAGGCTACATTCATGTGAAATAAAGGCATCTATTACAATATAAGAGATACTTATGTATTGGTAGATGGTAATATGAGCATTTGAAGTGGTATATTAGTGGGTTTATGAAATAAATAATAGATCATGTGATTAGTGCTTAGAAATTCATTGAAATGGAGGTGAGGAGAAGGAACTAGGTAGGCCAGGAAGTGTTAATATTGTACATAATAGGTGTGATATGAATCAGGTTCATATATAATTATATGGGCATCTTAAGGGTATATTAGAAGTATAGAGTTAGGAAATGAGCAGTGTCAAAAAACTAAGTATATGGCTGGGAGATGCCAGTAAAACTATTCAGATATTGGTGAAATCTAGCTGTGGAGCATATATTCTGAAAGAAGAGAAATCTTTTTAAAATATGGCAAGCTGAAGGCACTGGAACTTGTTCTGGAGATATACAGGAGCAGATGCATTGATTTAAAAGGCAATTTTTTAGTTGTGTTTTAAATGAGTCTGCATTTTGAATGGATTTTAATGCTAGCAGGATGTGGTTCTATAGTTAAGCTATACTATATGAATATAGTCAAAGTATACTTTATTGTCATTTACAACTACACATGTTTAGCCTAAACACAATTTCGTGCATCAGCTCAATTCTTGAGATTACAAAGGAAACTGAAACAACACATACAAGTAGAGGAATAAACATAACTAACAAATACAGTACTACTCCCAGTACATGCAAGAAAGAGCAGAGACATTTACCAACACTCATATACGAAAATAATACCCTCCCTTGAGTTAAATTAACTACCCTATTTAAAGTAATACCAAACACACTACAAATTGAAATGCCTAAGCTATTTGTCTAATATTGCACTTGAGTGAGTTAAATAATACTGACTATGGATATAATAAATAAATATTGCACTTACTTGGAATATACGTAAGTATATATAGCACAAATGAATAAAAATTGAGTTATTATGTATCCAGACACCTGGGGCTTCAGAAGTCTAGTCATTGTAGGGTAGAAACTGTTACTGAAGCTTGTAGTCCTACATTGGATGCTACAATATCTCCTGCTCGATGGCAGATGCTTAATCAGTCCATGCGCAGGATACATGTTGTCCTGTTTTATTTTGGTGGCCTCTCTGGTGCTTCTTGCAGAATAAAGATATATATCGTTGGAGGACTGGAATCTGTTACCTTCTCTGCAACCCTCACCACTCTTCGTAGTGCCTTCCTTTCTGTAACTGTGCAGCTTCGAAACCACACTGTGAAGTTGCAGGTGAGGATGCTCTCTATTGCACCTCTATAGAAGGTGGAAAGAATATGAGGAGGAAGCTTAGCTTTTTTCAACCTTCTTAAAAAGTGGAGGCATTGCTGCACTCTCTTGACCAGTTGTCTGGTGTTTCCCGACCATGAGAGATCCTTGGATATGTGTACACCCAGGAATTTCATACTCTTAACCCTTTCCACACTCTCAACATTTATCTTGAGCACTGGGTGCTTTGTTCTCCTTTTCCTGAAGTTGATGATAATCTCTTTGGTCTTGCTTACATTCAGGTCAAGGTTGTTCCCCTCACACCAACTGATCAGAGATGCCACCTCCAGTCTGTACGCTCTTTCATCCTCCTTTGTGATGAGCCTGTTACTGTGGTATCATCAGAAAATTTGATGATGTGGTTGGACTGGGCTTAGCATAGCAGTCATGAGTCAGGATGGTGAAAAACAGTGGGCCAAGAACACATCCCTGTGGAACCCCAGTGTTAATCGTGACACACTTTGATGTGTTCTTATCTGAACACACCCTCTGTGGTGTCTCAGTCAGGAAGTCCAGGATCCAGTTACAGAGATGTTTACTGATTCCTAAATGCACCAGTTTTTCTGTCAGCTGCATTGATACCAGCCGTATTAAATGCAGAACTGAAGTCTATGAACAGCATCCTCACATAGTTGTCTTTGCCCTCTAAATGCTCAAGGGAGATGTGTAGTGCTACCAGTATGGAATCAGCCGTGGATCAGTTAACTATGGAGGCAAATTGCAGAGGGTCAAAATCAGGAGGTAGGCACGATGAAAGTTGCTTTTTGGTCAGCCGCTCAAAACATTTCATAGCAGTGGATGTCAGAGCAACTGGTCTGTAGTCATTAGGGCTGGCGGGAGTGGTTTTCTTAGGTAGTCGGCTGATGTTAGTTTCCTTGAAGCATGAGGGTACTTTTGTCATGGTAAGAGAGGTGTTAAGTATTTCCTTGAGCACCGTGCATTGTTGATCAGCACAGTCTTTTAACACCTGCCCAGTATGTTGTCTGGACCAGCAGCCTTCCTGGGGTTCACTCTCCATAGCTGTCTCCTTACCTCCTGTGTGCTGAGGCTGAATACTGCATTCTTCTCATCAGTGGGTAGTTTTAGTACCAACCTGTTGTTTCTTCCCTCAAATCTACTAAGGAAGATGTCCAAACTGTCCAGGAATGTGATGCTGTCCTCACACTGTGCTGACCTGATTTTGGAGTCAGTGATCTCCTGTATGCCTTGCCATAGTCTCCTAGCATCCTTCATGTCTTCAAAGTGGCTCTGTACCTTTCTGCCATGCTCCCTCTTAGCCCCCTTTATACCTCTCCTCAGATTACCTCTAGACTTAGGGATGCTTTATCCTTAGCCCTGTAAGCTGCCTTTCTCTCCTTCAGAAGCTCATATATCTTAGCAGTGAGCCATGGCTTCTTGTTAGCTCTGATAGTGATACTCTTGGCCTTTATTACCCCATCAACACAGTTTGAAATGTATGCCACCACTACCTCAGTGTATTCATCAATGCTCAGATGCTGATTCACTGTGGCTGCCTCCTTGAACACATTCCAGTTAGTTCTTTCAAGGCAGTCTTGGAGGGCCTCCATAGTCCACTTGGGCTATACACTGGTTTGTTTCTTTGTGGGTTTCTCTCTAAACAGTGCAGGTTTGTAAGCTGTTCATAGCAAGATGGTATAATGAAACACAAAGAAAAACTTCCAAATTCCACAAATAGGCAGGCAAACCAAAAGAAAAATCCATTTATTGTAAAACTTAAGCGCTTTTCGTACGTAGCATATACGAACTTGTTCAGATGAGGAACAAAAGTAAAAGTGCCATTTAAATACCAAAGGCTTGCGATCAGCTGATACATCAATTGAAGTATAAAGGCTCATTAAAGGCATATTACTTAAACATAACCAAGCATGTTTTCTAATAAAACTTATGACTACATAAAATATTATTATAAAAGATATATGCAACAAAATAATTAATTAACTAATAAACATATCTAATCAACTGTCAACCTTTTAAAAAAATAAGATGACTTTCAAAATATACTAGTGTATAAATAAACAAATCTATATCTTAAAACAATCCATGTTATAAACAACTAAACAGCAGCAAACACATGTTAAATATTAAATAAAAATTATTTATATGAAAAAAATCATATTCGAAAAAACTAAATATGTATCTATAAAAATATGTATCTATAAAAAATATACATACGTATACAAGAAATAAATACATATAACATTAATCCAATAAAATTCCTATCTACTAAGGCTTTTAAGTTTTAACAGTGCCATTATGGAACACATATCATTTAAGCCTGGCCAGTTATATGAATACAATCTAATCTGCCATAATAATTCTAACTTTTCTAATTCAATTTCTCAATTTTGGATTAACTAGATGTTAACAGTGGACATGGCATCCAGACCACATGTAAAAAAATGGGAAAAGGGGGTAGGTGATGATGATGACTGGTACATATATATATATATATATATATATATATATATATATATATATATATATATATATATATAAATATTATGATTTAATGTCAACAGTATGGATAGCTGAAGGGTGGATATGTTGATGTTGACATAGGTAAATGAGGTTCAGGCAGGGGGTGAGTGAGTTTGTGTGTGTGTGTGTGTGTGTGTGTGTGTGTGTGTGTGTGTGTGTGTGTGTGTGCGTATGCACATGCATGTGTGTGTGGGTATGTGAGCTTGTGAGCTAGGGTTAGGGTCAGGGATGAGTGAAGGATGTGTGTTGTGTGTTTGTGTGGAAATTTGTGTATTTTAAAGTAAGGGTAAGGATTAGGTTAGGGGACACGTAGTGCTGTTTATGTGTGTTTGTGAACATTTCTGCATATAGTGGCAGTGTTACAGGAAGGTTTTGATGATGTTAAGGTGTAGGGTTAGGATTGGGTGAAGGGGCAGAGTTATGGTTAGCATTCATTACTATGGTAGAGCAGAGGGCAGAGCAATGAAGCTTTCTTGTGTTTGCCAATTTGAATGAATTTTTAGTTCTGCTTTCAGTACAGCATTAGTAAAAAGTCCCCAGTTTTTTCTTTTGGGTACAGATTTTGACTGAATGCCTGGGAAGAAATGAAATCTAGTGACCATTTTACCCTTTGGTTTAGATGTTATTTGGGATATATAGCAAGCATCTTAATGTTTCTAGACATCAGGTTTGACTTTAAGCTCTGCATTACTAAAGAATAGGCAAACATCCAGTTATGATATACTGATCAGGTAAAAAAAAAAGGCCAAATAATGCATGTCTACATCTAGTGAGGTTTGGGTTTATTGGCCAGAAGGTACCCATAAAAACTTAAAAGTAAAAAGTAAAAAGTAAAGCATAATGGGCATTTACACGCCATGTAGTTGATACAGTGGTATGTTCTTAATAGATAATTTGAATATATACTGCAGGCCTCCACTACAACAGTTTTAAGATATTGCATAGTGAAGTTTCTGGCTTAGATGTGTTTTTCTTGCAGTTTTTTTTACTGAATGATTTGCTTGTGTTACCTTTTTAGCTTTTGGCTTTGATATTATTTGGGATGTTTTGTAGGCACCTTTATATGTATGGATATCACGCTTGATTTTAAGTTCTGCGTTTCTAAACTATATCTAAACAATCCACATATATTGTATTAATAAGACCAAAACAAGCTGAATCATGCATGTCCACAGCTAATGGGATTTGATTTTTATTGACCAGAATGTACTTGTATAAGTAAAAAGTCATGAGCATTTAAAAGCCATGCAGCTGAACAACTGTTATGTCTTTAAGGGATTACTTGGATCTATCCCACAGATCTCCACTACAGGAGGTTTAAGGCATTACACAGTGAAGACACTAGTTCAGCTGGATCTTGAAGGTTTTACTGAATGATTTAAAAGTTACACGGGATGTTTTGGAGGCACTGTAATGTTTATGGGCATCAGGCTTGATTAATCCACTAATGTTGTACTGATGAGGTCAAAAAAGGCTGAAACATGCATATCTACAATTACCTTAATTTGTATGGATATCAGGCCTTATTTTAAGCTTTGGGTTTCTGAAATGTAGACAAACAATGCACTTGTACTGCACTGAAGTCAAAAATAGACCAACACATGCATATCTACAGCTAGCTGGGTTTGGTTTTATTGGCCTGAATATATCTATAAAGACTTAAACAGTAAACTGTTAAGGGCAGCCAAAGGCCAAGTAGCTGAAATGCTGGTACGCTCATATGGGGTCATTGCATGTATCTTATGCACCTCCAGTATAGAAGGTTTAAGATATTATACAATGAAGACCAGCTTGGTTGGGTGTTTCTTGCAGTTTTTTTCTTTATTTTCTTTCTGTCTTCAACTCTTAGTCACAGTGCCTTGGAGGAAAGAGAATTTCCCCTAAGCTGGATTCTTTTTATGAATTACACTGTAGGCCAATGCATTTTTGCACTCCTGGTTATTTCACATATTTCATATTTCTTATATGTTGTTTAGAAAACATTTGTGCATACCAGAGATGAAATAGATTTCATCTTTCATTTGTAGCTAAGATATGTTGCAGTTAATGCCACACATACAGCAATTTCTAAATGTTTCAATTATGACTGCAAATGCAATATTGTGATAAAGGAATTAATTTCTGAATGCTAATAATCAGTAATGTAATCATTCTGAAGGCAATTAGCATCTGCCAATAATGCCCTCCAACACATTTCACCTGGAATGGCTGCCCCTTCATCCCACTATGGCTACATTTCTGCCACCAACCTCCACTAGCATCTCTTTCTCTCTTAAGTGTCCAGTATAACTTGTGCAAGTTTAGGGGTAAAATTAAAGAGATTAATCACAGTCCTAAAACATATACATAAGCAGGGGTTGGACAAAACACTTAAGTGAATAGCATTTCATATCAAATACAGATACAAAGGACACTTCAAAAAATACAAGCAAGCTACTTTTCTTTAAATAGTGATAAATGTTATAAAAAGATAATAACTTACACTAGTAATTAACCTCCAGGAATGCAAAAATATATTCATCCCTTGGTAGACATCTATATTTATTGCATTAAAAGTGCAATGGCATTTCCTAAGAAATATTAAAGCTGCTATAGACTATCTGGTTGTTTGACAAAACTATTTGATGTTTTCTATTTTAGTAGCCTAACTTTCTGTAGCTGTTCCACTAGCACTAAATGATCATTATTATGAAGTCAGGACTTGGGATTTATAGATATATCACATAATACTAAAAGCTGGACAGGGCACCTTGCATATGAGACAGTTCCGTCCAGATTCCTGGTACTACTGTAGCCAAGTAGCACAGCCCTGCACTATTAATCAGGGAGTTCTGGTTTGCATATGTGGTATTTGAGGGTGGGTCTATGCTAATGAGGCCCCATAAATAGATTAATGTGCAGCACATTTGTGCAGTTATGGAAGTCTTACAATCAGTGCAATGCAAATTACCCAAAGAGGCAGTGTAGAATATCTGGTAGTGCATGCTACCAGAGAAAAATCTAAGCCTATGCAACAGGAGAATCTGCACTGAAGAAGTGGCATTGCTTCAGTCAATGCAGATATTTGATCCAAGCACGTAGTACTGAATATGTATGTGGGAATGTGTGGCTGCATATCACTGAAAGTGTGTGGATATGTAGAGAGTTTGGGAGTGTGTGTGTCTGTGTGTGTGTGTGTGTGTGTGTGTGTGTGTGTGTGTGTGTGTGTGTGTGTGTGTGTGTGTGTGTGTGTGTGTGTGTTTGTGCGTGTGTGTGTGTGTGTGTGTGTGTGTGTGTCTGTGCATGTGTATGTTTGTTTGTGCAGAGTGTGTCCTGGACACAGCCAGGGAGTGGAGGAGAAGGAGGACAAGAAGCCAAAAAGATCACATTAGTTGTGTCTGAGAGAGGGGGAAGATTATCAGAGACTAGACCACCTGGTATGAGTTCCCTTGACACACAACAAGCCATGTCAGAGGGGGAAATGGCACCTAGATTTGGAGTAAGGGGTAACTGTGCTTAGGCAGACAGTTTCAAAGCAGTCAGGGTTGCTGTCAAATGGTGGCTTATGTCAGATTCTTTCACAACTGTCTATCTGGCTATCAGAGTCCATCTTGGCATCTCCTGGGTTTGCATGTGCAGGTACATGAGTTGTCAACATGTAGCTGTATGTGGCCATATGTCTGAGAGCGTGTGTGTGTGTGTGTGTGTGTGTGTGTGTGTGTGTGTGTGTGTGTGTGTGTGTGTGTGTGTGTGTGTGTGTGTGTGTTTTTATGGTTGGAGGGCAAAGATGGTTAAGGCTACATATAGTAATTTATCCTGACGACCTGAGACTGATTTCTCTCAGGTCAACTCCATATACTGTGACAGTGATGAATTAATCTAAATAAACATTGACACACAAACACACACACACACACACACACACACACACACACACACACACACACACACACACACACACACACACATACACACACACACACACACACACACACACACACACACACACACACACACACACACACACACATGCATTCCCTGGAATTCATTGATAACTACACTAAGAGTACACCATTCTGAATGATCACAAGCATAACTCAAACCTTTTTCCTCCTAATTTTAATTTTCTTGCAGCCTCAAATATTGAGTGGATCCATAAAGGTTGACACAAAGTGTAGACTATATGTAATATTTCTGAGTGACTAGAAAGCAGAAAAAATGTGGTAGGGATGTTCTTGAATACAAATTATGATTCTTGAGTAAAAAAGTTGAGACCTATACTAATATGCGATCAGTCTTATCCAACCTCTTTTCTTTAATAACCAGTTTTCTTTTTATTTAAATATAGATTAAGGAGAAGCAAGAAAGAATGAGTGGATATAAAGAAATGAACAAGAATGAAGGTGCACCACAACACATTAACAGAGGCCAGAACACAATAAACGTGAAAAACAGTTACATGCGTTTTACAAAACCACAGTGAGAAGATCCCGCCAGAAACAATTTACAGGCTGTAAATGGGGTATACTGTACTGATACTCACTTACCCCCATTTGTCTTGAGCAGCTACTGATAGATGCTATGTGAGGTACATACCAAAAGGGGCGTTGTACTCTATAATGGGTCTAATGAGTGAAGAGTAGAGGGGAACAATGACCTCTCTTTTCCCGGATGAGAAACCTTTTATGATGAGGTGTGCCAAGTAGAAGGATTTCCTGACCACTGTGGCAATGTGATTATCAAAAGAGAGACTACTGTCTACCTGTGTCCCAAGGTCTCTTATCACACTTTCGGTGTTAAGTAGGCTACCCCCTATGTTGTAGCTCATGGATGCAGAGTTTTTACCAAAGGGGATGACAATGCACTTTTTGGCATTGAGCTTGAGGCCATGGCTTTAACACCAGGCATCTGTCTCAGTGAGGCCCTTTTGTAGGATGTCCACATCATTAGGAGTTTCGATTATGGATCCTAGTTTGCAGTCATCTGTGAACTTCATTAGCCAAAGACCTTCTGTGTTAGCCTGTGCTTCAGAAAAGTAAATACAAAACAGGAGAGGACCCAGGACTGAACCCTGTGGTACTCCACTTTTCACTGGTCTGAAGTCGGATTTGGAGTTTGCTACTTTCACAGTGTGGGTTCTGTCAGTGAGCCAGTTGGCAACCCATCTTGTGACATAGGGATCTGTACTTAGTTTAGTGAGTTTATCTATAATTCAAGAGTGGGGGATGGTGTCAAAAGCCTTGGCAAGATCTAGCTGTGTGAGGCTCCTTACCCTCGTCTACGGCTTTTGTTTTTTTTTTCAAAACAGGTTTATTGTTTTAACATATAAGAGAAATATCATAACAATTTTATACAAGTAATTAAAATAGGTATTATTATAATATTCAACAAAACAACTAAAGTATTTACAAAGACATCCACTACAATCAGATCAATTAATTAAACTAAAATACCATGCTATTGAAATTAAAATTTTTTTAACAAATTTTGTAAATTATCCCATACAATATAATAAGATGTTTTTCTATTTGTTCTTGTCCTAATTGTGTTTATTTCCATATGGCACACTATATTCATAACATTTTTAAATTCATTGAACGAAGGAGGTGTATCTGAAATCCAATTTCTAGTTATTATATTCCTAGCCACTGCTAGAATAGACCATAACAAGGGAAGCTTAATCTTTTTAACACTTTGAGGTACAGGTGTGTTGAATAATATAAGAGATTTAGAAATAATGAAATTATCTGTAAAAAGAGCCTGCAAAAATTCATTAATTGACTTCCAGTATTCTTTCAATTTTATACAGTCATAAAACATATGAGCCCAGTCAGCATTAATTTCTACATTACATCTCTTACATAAATTATCTTTATTATTTATTTTATTCATCATCAAAGGTGTATAAAAAGATCTATGTAAAAATTTCCATGTATAAAGTCTCCAGACAATGGAAGACGTAGTTCTATAAGCAGATTCCAATACATATTGTTTATCTTGTTGATTTGGTGGGTCACCATTAATAGAAGTGAAATAATTCCAGTATGAATCTACACTGTAAAAAGTTTCTTGTCTGATAATTTTATGTATGTATGAAAGTTTACCTTTATCAGAAACTTTATGTTGTAAATTTAATATCAAGTAATCAATCAGTGTTGGAATAGATTCTTTAACTGTTATAGACATTAGATCTATTTTATTAATGAGATGTTGTCTAAAGGTCTGAACCTCTAACCAGCAAGTTTCTCTTAGATCAAATTCTTGTTGTAAAAAATCTAGATTTTTAACTTTATTATCAGATATCAACTGATACCAGTACTTTAGATCATTATCTATAGCTAAATGAGTTCCTTCAGAAGTAGATGACAAAAGCATACCCTGAGTATACATTATAGGGAATACAATAAAATTCCATTCCCTATACTTAGGGTGCATGAATATAAAGTTACGATAACTAATAATAATATTTAATGGGTAACAAACCATAAGTTTAGGGGTATAATAGGTGAAGTACAAAATTCCTTTAGTAACCATAACATGGAGTTATTTACAATCATATTTTTATGTGTTAAGGAGATTTTCATGAAGTGCATACTAATTAGCTCCCAATAATCTTTCCATTTTGTGACATATGACTGATCTATTAATAAAGTAATAACTTTTACAATAGAAGAGATAGTATATAAATTAAAGTCTGGAAAAGAAACACCCCCTTGAGACCAGCCATTAGTATGTTTCTTTAATGCAATCCTAGGTCTATTAGGTGCCCATAGGAAATTTAACATTAGCGTATTCAGTTTCTTGATAATTATTTTTGTAGGTGGAAGTATTATTGATTGTATTAAGTATAAAATCTTGGGGAATATTATCATTTTAATAATTGTAAGTCTCTCCTCCATAGTAAAAAAACATATTATTCCAGGTATTAAAAAGATTTTGTATATTAAAAAAACAGGTATTATAATTATTATATATAATAGATTTAATATATTTAGATAGTATTATACCTAAATAAGTTATATGACCTGAATTGGGTACATATTTAGTAAAATCACTAATGAGAATATTTTTTCGTGTATATATAGGTAGTATTTTAGTTTTTTCGTCATTGAATATTAAACCAGAAATACTTTTAAAATTCATCATGTTATCAAATAGAGACTGCATAGAAGAATTAGATCCTGCTGATGTAATTAGAACATCATCTGCAAAAAGTTGAATTTTGGATGTTGTATTTTCATCTATTTCAAAACCCTCTATGTCAGTACTGTTTCTGATCAAATTAGCCCAAGGCTCCATTACTAAAGTGAATAATAGTGGAGAAAGTGGACATCCTTGTTTTGTACCTTTAAGAATGGGTATTTTTTGTGAAACATATGTTCCTACCTTAATATAAGCCAACGTTCCTTTGTATAAATGCTCAATTAGATTTACAAATGCATCTGAGAAGTTTGTGCACTTCATTAAGGTAAACAGATAGTCCCAACTTACTGAATCAAATGCTGAACTTATATCAAGACTAATAAGTGTTAAATCTTTCTTTTTCCTATTTGCAAAATCTATTAATGTTAAAGTTCTTCTTATATTATCAAAAGTATTTCTATTTACAATGAAGCCTGTCTGATCTATATCTACAATGCCGGGAATGATTGTCTTCAATCTATCAGCAAAAATACTCATAAACATTTTATAATCAACATTAAGTAATGAGATGGGCCGATATGAAGAACATCTAGTTGGATCTTTATTAGGTTTTAAAATTGGCAAAATAAATGTGTATTGCCAAGATGGGGGGGTTATTAACTCAGTTTGGGCCAAAATAAAAACCTTATGTATTAATGAATATGTACTTTTAGAAAGGATTTTATATATCTCTGGTATAATACCATCATTACCCGGTGCTTTGTTTGATTTAAGCTTATTTATTTGTGTAATAACTTCTGTATATGAAATACTCTTATCCAATAGTTTAATCTGTTGTTTATTAAGCTTTTTATTCATGTTTGTGGTTATAAACTCCTTTATTTTATCTTTAGGTTCCATGTTAATGTTATTATGGTTAATTTTGTGAAAGTGATTTCTAAATTCATCTAGTATTTCTGGTATACTAGAAACATTCTTCTTTTTCCTTAGAGAAAAGATTTCTTTGATATGGTTTTGTTTATTCAACCTTTTTGTTTTATTTTTAAGTCTATGTAAGTATTTGGGGCTTATTGAATAAGACAAAAACTTGTATTTCTCTAAAGTTATTTTAACTTTATGAGTTAAAATTTCTTTGTATTTCTCATTTAGATTGTTTATTTCTTCAATAACTTTCTTGTCCATAATATTTTCTTTATTATTATGTTCATATGAGTCTAATTTACTTTGAATATCTAACAATTCCTTATCCCAAGATTTCCTTTTATTATTATACCATCTGATACTTTGTCCATATAGATATGATTTTAAGGCATCCCAAACATAAACAATGGAGACTTCAGGAGTATTATTTATGTCTAAAAAATGTTTTACTTCTGAAAGTATATATTCTTTATAGTCTTTTAGTTGAGTTAAGTATGCTGGTATCCTTTTGATCTGAACATTATGAGTATTTTTATCATGAATTCAAAAACAATTGAATTATGATCAGATATAGGACATGAAATGATTTTGGAATTAATTAAATCTGTTACCATCTGGTTAGAAATAAAGACCCTATCTATTTTTGAATAAGTTTTGTATCTGTTAGAAAAAAAGGTGTATGGTAATGATTTTGAATCTATCTGATTATTAATATCATTCAAATGATAATAATTAGCAAAATCATTTAAATGTTTTGCATTAGATGTAATTCTTCTTTTCCTATAGTGGTAGTATCACTTTCATGTAGTATACAATTAAAGTCACCAGCTAAAATAATATCTCCTATAGAGAATGATATGATCTTATCAAGATGATGTTTCACTGTATTAATACCAATTCCAGGTATCCAATATACATTAATTAAAGTGTAAGTCTTCCCATTAATTTGTATTGTAACCATACAAAACATTCCTTTGTCATCCTGATAAGACTTAATGGTTTTAGGAATGGGCATACTTTTATTCCATAAAATAGCCACTCCTCTTTTTTTTCTGAGTGTGCTCTGAACTAACCAATACTGTATATTTGTTTGTGGCTAGTTTATCAATATCTTTTTTCAAGAGATGGGTTTCTTGCAGGAAGACTAAGTTGGCCTTATGTAAATTAATGTATCTTATTAGGCTTGCTCTTTTACATGGATTATTCAATCCATTAATGTTTAAAGAAATTCCTTTTAAAGATGTCATTTGGCATTTTTAAAACTTAAGAATCTTATGATCAAAATAACAAATAACAAGATAAGTAATGTTACATCTCCTCCTTTAGGTGTACCTTTAAATATAGCTGTATTTATTGAATCTCTTATGGGATTTCAGTATAGGATTCAATTTTGTTTGTAGTGACAATGAATGTACAAAATATATTGTGGATGTCAAAACTATATACAAATAACAATGAACAAGTGAAAATAATGTAAGGATTAGACCTTGCATCCAGCCTGGAGTTATAAACTCCAACTTAGAGTAGTATTTACCACTCAAGTTAACCCCCTACCCTAAGCAGCAGTACCTCAGCTACCACCTTATCAATTTAATACTAGTTATATTTAACTGAGGTTAACAGTTTTCAATTCAATTATCTAGCAAGACAAAACTACACATTTGGTAAAACAGCATCATATAAACTAAAATAAACCTTTTTTTAAAAACTGTTCATACTACTATATACATCCATGTAATATAAAACACTTGTATTCAAATAGCATTCAAATAATCTTGATGTTAGAAATCAAGAAGAGAGAAAAATAAGTTCTAACATTCATTTAAATCAAAAACTTTGGCTAATATGATTCAGACATTACATATATTAAGATGCATCTATTTTCTGTCATGTAAATGCAATTAACAGCTTCCAAAGAAAACCTTGAATTGCTTGTATATGAGCATTTACTCAAACTAATTATTGTCAATAGAATAAAATATTGTATTCATAGAAATTGTTATAAATCATACTGCATAGTTATGCAGATTCTCAGAAACACTTATATACATATATACATACACACACACACACACACACACACACACACACACACACACACACACACACACATATATATATATATATATATATACACACACACACACACACACACACACACACACACACATATATATATATATATACACACATACACACACACACATACACACACACACACACACACACACACACACACACACACACACACATATATATATATATATATATATATATATACATACACACACACACATACACATATACATATATATATATATATACATATGCATATATACACACACACACACACACACACACACACACACACACACACACACACACAAACATACACACACACACACACACACACACACACACACACACACACACACATACATATATATATATATATCTGATCTCACTGAGTTGTGTCCTTGCCAAGCACTATCTTACTTGCTGTCCCTACAATAAATCTGTCTGCTTTATACAAAATAATGCACAGCAAACACATTTTAGTAACCAGATTTTACAACCATGCTATACTACTGCTTTAAAATATATCACGTGACAATTTCTTCCAGAATAGAGTTATAAAATTATTTATGCTTGTCAATCAGATGAATTAAATGAGTTATAGTAATGTATATGTTTGGAACATAAGTTTTTAACACAGATTATTAAGCTGCTGTTAAGTAGATTTTCAAAAACACTTGAATAAATGTTTCATTTTCTATGCCTTCTAAAATAAGACATTTACTTACTACAAGAAACTGTATCATTTAAACTCATTATAACTGACATATTTTATGAATTATAACATAGATATTTAAGTAATTATATAAAATAACTCACATTTAGATGTTAAAGAGTTCATTTTCCTTCACATAGTCACATTTGTATCATTTCTATTTCCTGGTAGAGTGACATTCCTGAATCTGTGATGTGTCAGTGTGATATCTAGGTCAAAGGTGAGACTGGCTGCTTTCAGCTTCTCTGTGAGAATTCTGAGAGTTGAAGCTTTTGAAGTAGCTCATGGACACTGTGCATGAGACAGCCCACATCCCAGATTGTCTCTCTTAACATTTTGGCGGGAAACTTATTAAAAACTAGTGACAAACATTCATTTAGCAGTGTAAATGCATCTAAACATGACAAAATCTTCACAAAGTATTTTACGGGTTATTACAGCCTCTATGTAAGTGAAATTAAGCCCAAAATTATTAATAAGGTCTACGGCTTTTGTGACTGCTTCAGAAAAGTCTATCAGGTTTAGGAGACATGATCTGCCTTTTACAAACCCGAACTGGGTGGGGTCCACAATTTGGAGATTACCAATGTCTTTGTGTATTTTATATATATATATATATATATATATATATATATATATATATATATATATATATATATATAAATGCACAAACAAACATGTACATCTACCCAGACATATTTTTCTACAGAAAGACAGATTTATTTATTTACTGATGTTTGATTATCGGGAAGGTCCAGCTGGGTAGAATTCTATTTTCAGTGGAGGCCGTGGAGAAAGTTCCAAATTATTACAAAATATTTTAAGAACAATGATTTTACAAACTTCAAAAATATCTGGAGTTTAAATAATTATAACAAATTAGATATAATAAAAAGTGGTTAAGAATAGATACAATGTATATGATAATCATTTAATATTTAAAGAAATTTTGGAGAGTTTGTAGTGAAATTAAAGGTAAGTTAGTCTAATAAAATAGGAATTGTAATATGAAGTGAGGGAAAAGCAGACGTATTTTATTTACAGAGAAAGTCAGGGAAGATAATTAGATAGCAGTAAGGAAGTAAGTGAAGAAGAGAGAGTAAGGAGGTATAAGGAATGAAAATATACTAGTTCACATTTAGGGATATAGTTTATCCTAGATTTGAGCAAAAACACAGCCAATCTTAGCTTGAAAGTCTTTCAGGGTGGTTTTGAAAGATGGGAGGGAGGGTATAAACCTGATGGATACATGTAAGGGGTCTCAGGCCTTAGCAACCTTCTATGAGTACAGACAATGCCCAGCAGATTTATTAGGTTTGTAGACATACAGACAGGAGTTTTTGGCCACTGGATGATGATGACCTACTGGGAACATAGATGTGTAGAATATTTTTAGTGCTGGAAAGGCAGATGGATGCTGGATAATTTTATATGTGGTGAGAAGTTGTGTATATATTAATTGATGTAGCAGTTCTAACCAGTTAAGGCTTTTCAGTGCTATACAGTGTTGGGTTCTGAAAGAAGTATGTGCTGCAAAATTAACAACTTTGTTATATCTTTGTTCAAGTTTAAATTTTTGTGAAGCCTGAAAGTTAGCAAGGATAGGAGCTCCATAAAGAAGAGTGGGGATATACATATATATATATATATATATATATATATATATATATATATATATATATATATATATATTTATATATATACATCATATGCAGTTGGGCATCAACTCCCACTTATATAATTGGATTATAAGCTTCCCCATGTAAAAGCCTCAAAGGGTTTGTGTGGGCAACAACAGTTCCGAAAGTGTAACTCTGAATACAGGAGTATCACAGGGGTGCATCTTAACTCCTCTTCTACTCACCTTGCTGTCACACGACTGCATGGCCAGACATAAGTCCAATAAAATCATCAAATTCACGGATGACAACACAGCCATATGTCTGGTCAGAGACGTAGACGAGACGGCCTACAGGAATGAGATCAAACATCTTTTGGGCTGGTATGACAACAACTTAGCACTGAATGTCAGCAAGACTAAGGAACTGATTGTGGATTTTAAAAAGTTTCAAGAACCACACCAACCTCGACAGATGAAAAAGATTACAGTGGAAAGGTTCAAAAGTACAAAATAAAAAACTCAGCAATGCTTGGACTTCCTAAGGAACCTGAGAAAGGCAAAACTATCAAAGACCATCCTCCAAACTTTTTACAGGGGTACCATTGAAAGCATCCTTACTAATAACATGACTGTCTGGTATGGGGGCTGCAACACCTCTGATTATAAGGCACTTAGACAAGTTGTAAGGGCAGCAGAGAAAAATCACTGGTTCCTCTGTTGCACCTCTGGAAGACCTACATGAATTACATAGCATCAATACAGCCAGGAAGATAGCCAATGGTCCTTCACATCATGCAAACGGTATGTTCTTGCTCATTGCCTCAGGTAGGAGATACAAAAGAATGCACTGTAGGACTTCTAGATTTAAAAACAGTTTCTTTCCTCTCTCCATCAGACTACTGAACTCTTGTGAAAAATGAACCAGGAGACTGTCAATGCATACTTCCCTTCCTACCACATAGTTATGCTATTTATCTGACTGTATAGATCCTTACATATTCAGGCTTTGTTGCATTATAAGTGTTAAGTTTTTACATGTGCAATAACTAACTGATGTGTATATTTAACATTGGTTCACACCTTACCTTACTGTAGGACTCTATGAAGTGCAATATAAATCACAATGTGCAATATTCATACTGACCACTCCATATGCTGCTTAGAGCTTATGTTATAGTAATGTCATGCACGTTGTTACTCAGTTCTATTTATGTGTAAAGTCTGTCTGGTCATTATGTTATTATTTTATTCTATTTTTTTACTTTTATTTTATTATGTTATTTTCTTTTTCTTTTTCTCTGTATGTATGTTTTTGCACTGGGAACGAAGCATTGCAATTTCATTCAGCTACACTGTGGTGAAGTTCTGAATGAAAATAAAGTTTTCTTTGATATATATATATATATATATATATATATATATATATATATATATATAGATACAGATATAGATATATAGATATATATATATATATATATATATATATATATATATATATATAGATAGATATATGGGTTCACTACATAATCTCAAAATTTTGAAATATCGAATTTCAAAATCTCAAGAACATATAGCTGAAACCCCTAAATACCAAAAGACCAGAAGTGCGAATTTCAAAATCCCGAAGTTCAGAGATGTTGAAGTAACGCTTCTGGTGTTGTGGTATCTATGTTTGAGTGTGTTGGTTAGGGGCTTTAGTTTGTGTGTAAGTGTTAATTGTGACTGTGATGTGTGTGTGTGAGGGTAATGTAGGTGTGTGGTGGTGTTTTCATGTGTTTGTATGTGTAGTGTGACCTTGGAGTTAGAATATTCACGTGGGGGGTGTGAGGGGCACAGGCCCCCCACATGGTGGCTGCAGGGGTGCTTGCCCCCCTATTTGTATGTAGTGTAGGTTTGTGTGTTTGTGTTTTGGGTGATGGTGTGTGTATGTGTGTGGTGCCTGTTTAATGTAGTGTTTGGGATTTTAAATTTCGCCCTTCTGGTCTTCTGGTCTTCTCGTCTTTCGGGTATCTGGTCTCGGGATTATGGGCTTTGGTATTATAAGTTTTCGGTCTTATGTAGTGAACCTATATATATATATATATATATATATATATATATATATATGGAGAGAGAGAGAGAGAGAGAGATGTATATACATGCACTTACCTACACCCAGATCTATCTATAGAGAGGGAGATACATCTTTATATACAAACACACATACACACATATAGAAGTGCATATAAGTATAAATTACTGATGCCATGCCAACTCAGCACATATATTTTTCTGTGTGTGTGTGTGTGTGTGTGTGTGTGTGTGTGTGTGTGTGTGTGTGTGTATGTGTGTGTGTGGGTGTGTTTGTTCTTTCTATGTGCACATATTATTGACAAGGCTGCTCTTTTAAAGTGTTCCTGTAAGTCTGGCCTGTCCAGACATGATAGTGATCAGTCTGATTAAGCAAAAATGTTGATTGGCACTAAAGACTCTGCACATCATTGCTGTCAGCTGTTTATCTACTGTATTATGGACAATGCAAAAAAAGCATTCAGGGGAAAGGTGGTAGATTATGGACATTATTTAGATACTGGTACTGTTAACTCAAGATTTATCCTAAGATTTCCAATTTCAGGAGGTACAGAGCAAAGATGTGAGTTAAAACTAGGGGTGTCCCTGCAAATTATGTACTGTTGAAAGGTGCAGGAATGCTGACCATGTAATTATAATTAGCATTACTGTGTGAGACTCAGTTCAGAAAAGAGATTGAAGAACTTTTTTTTTTGCTCAACTAAAGTAGGAGTTATCTGCTGACTGGAGATGTTAGGATAGAAGAATCTAGCTCAGTGCTGTGGCTGTTCCTTTTTGGCATTTATTTTTCTGAGGCCAAAGCCAACTTCAAGAGCATCTGGCTGACCAAGTTTGCAGATGATTGCAAACTAGCACAGACACTGGACCCCCAAAGACAGAAATACCCTCAACAATGTCAGACACATACAAATAACTGGTGCCAGATCTACAGTCTAAAGCCCAATACCAAGAAATGCATAATATTATCCTTTAGGAAGATGGTCATTAGAACAAGAACACTCATTCATCTACCTACTTAACTGAATAAACTACTGGGAACTTCAAGAAGGTGTCCTTATTCCTCCCACAGGGAGGGTATCAGAGACATAGTCTCCTATATCTGCTAGCTAAAGTGATTTAATCTGGACTAATACTTATATACTATATTTCAAACAGGAACTGGATGATTTTATGGGTATTCACAAATATACCAATGCCTTGTTTGAGCAAGCCCTCACTGAAAAAGTAGGAACAGTCTATGGGTGGGTACTGGTAAGTCATAAGTGATGTCAAGACACAGGTACCTTATATTTCTAATGATATGCTAAGATTCATATGACTGAGCTATGCAACAGAGCAGGGCAGCATGGGTCGCGAAAGTTTAATAGTTCAAATGCATAAACATCGAACTGTATGAATCGAACTATTAAACGATCAAACACCTATAAAAATATTTTTAGGACCAAAAAGAAAAATGGAGTGTCAGCATGGGGGGCAAGCCCCCCTGCACCCCCACACTCCCCACTACTTCAATATACCAACTGTGAGATTGCACTACAGTGGAGGAAAGGGAAATCTTCCCTTTCCGCACCATATTCCATTAAAGTGCAATCTCGGAGTTAGTATATTTAAGTAGTGGGGGTGTTGGGGGCACAGCCCCCCACATGGGGGATGCAGAGCGGCTTTCCCCCCTACCTAAACACCCTTTAATTTTTTTTTTTTTTTTTTTTTTTTTACAGGGTCTACTAGAATTTCGATGGTTTAATGTTTCGATCACTAAAGTTCGATATTTAATGATTCGAAGCATTAAATCTTCGAGATTCTAATATAGACCCGGGCAGCATAGTTATGTTCTAGTATAAGAGTGTACTAAAGTTTAGCATGAAACAAATTATGTTGTACGAGAAATGAAACAAGCTTTGCAATAGATAACTGCTGCTATGTAAGCCTTGCTGACTTGTCATGAAGAGCACATCATTGTCCTTGTAATGGTTCAACACAGAAATACAGAGCTATTAACAAGGAGCATTGCAGAGTAGCAACTGGGTGTGCAAGTCCTGCATGAGGAACTCAAGACCCTGGTTTAAAGGTAATGATACAGCCAGAAAGGGACTCATCTTTGGCTGCAGGCAATACAATTGAAATGTGGATTTTTTTTCTTTTTATATGTATTATTTTGTTTTTTTTTTAGTTTTTTGTTTTTTTTATCTTTTGATGATAAGTTAAAATTTCCTGTTTTGCCTCAACAGGCAAAATTAGCTATCACCTATAACATACAAAAAAGATACTAATAAAAAGAAAAAAAATCCACAGACTTGTTGAGCTTTAAAAGAATAGTTGCAAGAGAAGGTTTGCCAGCTACCAGTTTAGTAAAACAAATATCCTTTGATATGAAAATTGCACATGGCAATGTTTTTATGATGCTGGAAGCAGAGATACTTGCTCATTCTGGTGCTCTCCAGCTTCAGGTTACCAGAGATTTCACATGTGGAATCATACCATGGACAAACTGTCCCAGTCTCAAATTTTGACCCAACCCACGTGCCACAGATATGACTGAACACAGTACAGAATCTGGATCTCTGCACTATAGAAGTTATTGCAATGGGCCATTTCTTCAGAAGTATCCTATGACCCATTTTTCAATGAGTAAGTCACGGGATTCTAACCTCTGCAGACCAGTTTGTAGATTTAGATGATATTGAAGACCATGCAGTCCAGACTAAATCTCACATTATTGTTAAAACTGTTAAGTTGGTATTGAAATGTAGCAACAGAGAAAAAATCTGTTTACTTTAATGAACATAACAGACAATCCAAAGGCAACTCCATACTAGGGACCAGCCTAAAATAAGCTTAGACAAAGTAATAAGATTGATGTGCTCTGAGCTGCCCTTGAATGACAAACCAGTGTGATGCATATACAAGATGGGAGACACATTCATTGTTTTAGCTGATGATGAACTATCTACTGGAGACACAGATTTTGTGGCTGCAAATTAAGTTGAACCAGCTATTGTTAATATCATCTAATTAGCATGTAAAAAAATTGATCATGTCAGTAAATGACAAACAGCTACAAATACTGCTTGATTCTGGAAGTATAGCAACTTTCTTAATAAATTACTTGTTAGGAAATAATAGTATGGCAAGATGAGTGGAAATTTTTCAGAATTGTTTAAATACATGTATACATGGAGATAAATGGGGAATTGAGTGGAAACATGTCAGAATTGATTATATGCATGTATACATGGAGATAAATATGGTATCCCACAATTTAAGTGACATTTATTTTATTTAACATTTGTTTACTGGGAAAGTCCGACTTGGAACAAAGCCAATTTTCAGTAGAGGCCCAGGGAGAAATGCTCCAGATGAATGCCTTTGCAGTGTGGAAGGAAACTGGGGCACTCAGAGGAAGCCCACATGAACACATAGAGGACATGCAGACTCTGCACAGAAGGCACCCAAGCCAAGAGTCGAAGCAGAAAACCTCTTACTGTGATGTGATAACCCTACTGCTGTACCACTGTGCCATCCCACATTTAATATTACTCTTAATATTAGAGCTGTAACTAAGGCAAGACAGAGGGGCAGTTGATCTGGCTGCAATTAGATAGTGTCAGTGGTACAGGAGTACAATACTGACATTGCTTTAAAAAGCCATGAGGATACTGCAGCTTCATAAATGAAAGGCAATACTGCATTTGAGGTCATGGTCAAGGCAGTGAAGGTCTCAGTCTGTGGTGGTTTAACTGTAGTTACTATTTCAGAGCTTGAAAAAGCTGTGTTTTGGTCTTCAGCTTTGAAAAACTTTTTTTTCTTTTGCTCCCCAACTTTGAATTGAGGGGGGATTGTTTGGAAACTGCACAGGGTAGCAGATAACCTAGCTATAGTTCTACATATACCTCTAGAGAGAGGCTGAACAGGTGCTTATAAACAGCTGTGTTTTCAGCAAGTTAAGACATGTCTTGGGATAATACTCAGATTTGGTCACTCTGGGAAGAAACTTTCCACACTTCCTTAATTATGTCACATATGAATGGTGGGTCACAAGGGTCTACAAAGCATAGAGAATGTTGAAGAAAGTTTGCCTTTATGGAATTAAACTTAGAGGAAAAGCCAAACAGTCAAAGAGAACACAATACATGTCTTAACTCATTCACATTTATAGCACCTTTTCCCATATGTTTTGTTAACACCCATAACCCCTTATGCTGTCATGACATAATTTGCAGCTGAATCCCATAACTAAGTGACTTACCAATTTATAATGTGCAAAAAATGAAAAAATGAAAGTGACAGGTAATCTAGAATGCACTGCAGTGAGATATTAGTCACTGGGCCGGATTTACGAAGGCTTGCACGGAGTGTAAGAACAGTATAAGATGGCAGATAGGCAATATGTCTCCCGAGCGATTCAGCAATAGCCGGCAGGGGGCATGCATGAGAGCTTCTAAAGCTACTCTTGCACGGACAGTGTCATGGTATGCAAATTACCTTATTTGCTGCTAAAAGCTATGCAAATGAGGTAAATTTGTGATCCAGGAACCACTAACCTGTCCGTGTAAGAGTAGTGTTATCTGCAGAAATGTACTCCGTTGGTAACGGAATACCGTTCTGCAAATAGCTAAACGGAGCTATGACAGCTCCAAATAAAGGATGCATCTAGTTGAGTAAGCATGCCAATGGCCAAATATAAGGCCATTGGAATTTGCAAATGTTGTAACTCTGTAAAATCCAATGTTATTTGTTTTCCCTGATCACCAGTGTTTAAGCATAGTGCAGCATCGCGCAAACATGCTGCACTTTAAATAAAATGAAAAAAGGGAAAATAGCCACAAATGTGCATTTACACTAAAAAGCTTGTTCTGCCATGCAGGTGAATGGCAGGCTGCAAACAACATGGCCACTGAGTAGTGGTTGCTAAGGGGGGGGAGCTCAATGTGAGAGATGTAACCAAGCATTAGTAGGCAATCCTATGCAAATGAGGATAAGGATTGTGAATCCCAATTTTCCCCGACATGTGAGCCATGTCCTTAGAGTGAAAGTGTAGGAGTAGGGTAGTAGTCGAGTAGAAGATAGGTGACATCATGAGGGGGTATGTCTGAAAGACTGTAAGGTGACTGGAGCACAGTGGCTTGTGTTTGCTCTGAGTTGCTCAGGATTGCAAGAGGCATGTTCACAATGGTACTAGCTGAAAACAAGAAACCAAAGGTGTACCCTGTGGATATATCTGAAATTTCTTGCAAACATGCTTACACCGTGTGCACGCATTTCCACTTGTTTGTGCTTGTGTGCGTGCGTGTGCACGTGTGTGTGCTTGTTTGCTGCTGCTGCCCTTGTGGAAACAAAAAGGGAAAAAAGGAAAAGATGTAGTAGCAAGTTAACCAAGGAGAACTAGCAGAGCTGCCAGGTGAAATATATCAGAATCAGCCAATTATATAGGCAGTCAACTATTCCAGCCCAGTACTTTAAACTCAGCAAACAGCAGTCTAACCTGATTTTTCACAAGAACTCTGCAACACTGCAGTATACAGAGAGTGAAAACTTAAAAAGCTTAAGGCTGACAAAATGTTAGGGGCTGCTATTGCTATCATAAACCAACATGTGCAAGGTGCTGAGGATGGTGATGTTGTGAATGCTGCTGAGCAACCCACAGTGAGGAGACAGAGAAGAGTGTACAGACCCAGGGTAACCTACCAGGGGCTACATGAGCTGGAGATAATGGAGCACTATAGAGTGGACAGAGACCTCCTGCAGTAAATTGTTGAGCTGTGCCAGCCCTGCCTCACACACAGAACCAGCAGAGGGGAACCCCTTCCAGTGGATACCAAGGTATGTGTTGGCCTATGAATACTAGCTGCAGGTACCTTCCAGAGACCAACTGGTGATATGATGGGTGTTTCACAGGCATCAGCATCCAGGGTACTGCACTAGTTCCTGGATGTCATGTCAGCACATGTCGGTGAGCATGTATATTTCCCCAATTCCAGTGAGGCATTGGCCAGCAATATGCGTCTTTTCCACCAAATAGCAGAATACCCTGAGGTGGTGGGTGCAATAGACTGCAAGCACATACACATCAAAGTACCACCCGGTGAGCGGGGTAGCGTCTACATCAACAGCAAGGGCTTCCTCTCCATCAAATGCCAGGTAGTGTGCAATGCCCAAGGCATAATAATGAATGTGTGTGCTGGCTGTCCTGGAAGCTATCATGATTCCCACATCTGGCATCTGACACAGCTGTACCAGAGATTGGGGACATCCCTGATGGTCACCTAGTGGGGGATGCTGGATACACACTAGAGCCGTGGCTGATGACACTCATCAGAAATGCACACACACCTGAACAAGAACTCCATAATGAGGCACATGCACAAATAAGAAACATTATTGAGCATGTGTTTGGGATGCTCAAGTCACGGTTCCAGTGGCTGGACACATCTGGTGGAGCCTTGCAATACTCACCAACTACATGTACCCAAATTGTCATGGTATGTGCCATGCTACACAATATGATCCTACGAAAACTGCTGCAGCAGGAACAGCATGGGGCAGTGCGAAACAGCCCCCCACCATTGCCAAGGCCTGCACAGGCACAGCGTGACTCAGAGGAGGAACAACCTGAGCCTGCCCCAGTAGGCAGAAGGAGGCGTGCCCAGTATGCCCTGGCCTTGGCAAAGAGGCAACGCATAGCACATACACTGACTCAGTAGGAACAGTGGAAATGACACCTTTCTCTGACTCACATATACAATAAAAGGGATGCCTAACTTGAAACTACCTGTTTTCAAACATGTATAGGGAGTGTACTATGTGCATCCAACATAGGCAGCCCTGCAGCACCACCTGAGGCATGATTGCCCTAGTTTAAGCAATATAAAGCACTGGTAAGCACATTTTACCACTATTTAGCATATTTAAGCACAATTGCGCGGAGCTGCGCACCGCACAAACTAGCGCAATGTTGGACAAAGTCAGGCAAAGTCAGGTAAGCATGCTCACACCTGCATTACTGTTCCTTAACCAGTCAGGTCTGCCCAGCAGGAAAATAAAAAGCAGTGACAGGGCTCAAACTCAGGATACTGTGCACTATAATCACAGTACTGAACCACTAAGCCATGACAGCATTTCACTGGCACAGACCCAGCAGGGCAATTGTAGACTAACGCAAACACAAACAAATGCTATATCATGCCCTATAAACTTCCCCCAGGCCTATGCAGACAGATAAGAGCAGGCCAGGCAGTGTGATGTGGATTGCGTAGGCTATGAAGTCACAAACTAATATACATGAAATTGGAAGCTAAGTTCTGTAGTACAGTAATATGCCTCAAGCCAGTATGATAGGCAACAGTACAGACTGGAATGGAGAACATGACATAGCAGTGCAGGCTTAGAAAACGTGTATAAGTGTCAGGTGAAACCCTCATCCTATGTACACCCACAGTAAAAGTCAGGTGTGCCCCCTGGGTAGAAATGTATAAATAATAGCTGCCTCCCCTGTATGCAGAAATGTTGATAAGTCTATGCAAAGTGACTCATGGAAGCCCTGCAGGCACAGCATGCTTCCTGTCAATGTACAACGCAAAGGTGAGCCCTGAAGTAAAAAACAACTTGATTTTTCACAGACATATAGTATATATGTCCATACTGGGCATGCTCACACACTTAAATAAACAAAGCAAATGTCAGTCAACAACATACTGAAAGGTCATACTGGGCATGCTCACACACTTATGTCTGAGTACAGCAGTGGGCCACACATATCTGGCAGTTGCAGTTCTTACCCCAGAAACTTGTCACTATTCACCAATCCTGCCTTGCACACACAGTTATATGAAAACAGACCCATATAATATATTGGACTCCTGTCATAATCAAACTATGTACTACAAGTACTGAACTTGTTCAGAGAAAGTGAAAATTCAAAGAAGATCAATAAATCTTTGATCAGTATCATCAATAAACAATGAGCACTCCTAACATCATCCAATCCATGTTCTGGCAGAAATATTGTCAAAGAGTCCATAGAGAACCATGAAGCTTTCTTTCGCAATGTCATATATATCAACGTAAACACATATGTGTTCTGAGTCAGTGCAAACTGTAAATGAATTCATGTACATGACTAACACTGCCAACATCTTGTCAGACAGGTCCATACATATTTACCCCCCTCTCACTGACAAAAGGGCCCATTATCATACCTGGAGATTGTGAAATCCCAGAAATCACATATACAATGGTTAAACAGCACTTTCCAAACCTAAAAACACGATGTCTATGGGATGACATGGTTTCCCTAGCTGTGTCATATGTGAACTCCAAAACAAACAGACCCCGCACCTGAACAGTCTGTTGAGACTCACCATCTATACAGGATATGAAACTGTTGAATGCATTACAGCAACATTTGGCACACTCCACAAGTGTTGGTGCACAACAGACCATAGGAACTATTGTCTTATAAGCCTATTAAGCATGATCTGCAAGGCCGTGGAGTCCATCATGATGGAACTCATAAACAGAGCTATTGTGAGCCTACAAACACCCAACCCTACCAATTTCAGTTTGGTCAGGGGCAGATCATGGTTCCCAAACCTGCTAGACTGTTTTCAAGGCAGTCACCGAGGACATACATCAATGAAATGAGCTACACATGTCCCACATAGACCATGAAAAGCCCTTTTCCAACATCACAGACACATGTCGTATACACAAAATCAACAACCAGTGCATAAATCGGCCTTACCCAAATAAAAAATCCAAGCTTGTTTGCATATACTCCACTTAAACTACAGAACACACTCTAAAACTAAGGCAAACAGCTATAAAATTTTAAAAACAAGCTCCCAAAGCATAGGAATTGAACCTGATGTTTGTTTAGACGAGATTACTCACCTGCAAGTTAATTATTCAGGAGTTACATCTTGAAACCTGGGCTCTAGTGGCTTAGTGTAAACCCGCCTCATGAGCACTGCAGCTTGTGCTCGCTCCGCCTCTGCCCTGCCCCTATTCCCACCCGCCCCAGTACTGTACTTTTATAACCTCAAACCACTCCCCTACTGTCCACTAACTTCCTGTACCTCACTACCTCCCTCTAAGATCAAACGGAATATGACACCACCCAGGAAGCTTATCATACTAACTCTTTTTCCCCTCCTACTAGTCCCTTACCTAGCTACCCTATATGAAACCTGGTCTTACATAGGCTTCCACCACCCAGGCTACCAAACCAACCCCTCCCCCATAATTAACAACAGAGGCCATGACTCAACTCCCTACTCACCCTCCTTGTTAGAACTCGAACGCTATGTAATTATCAAACCTACCAATATTAGGCCAAATGATAAACATTACTACAAACTTCTACTCAAAGCCCTCAAATTCATTACCACTCTGAATCACAGACTAGCCACAGATGGTGATATCCACCTCAACCCTGGCCCTTCCCTTCCACTCAATTCTAATTCCACCCTATCCTCCCCTCCACTTCTCAATCTAAACTCTAGACCCTTTAACTCTCTTCTGACCTGTCATCTAAACATCAGAAGTGTAAACAATAAGATTCACAACCTACGTGCCCTTTTAGCTACTTGTTCCCCAGACCTACTATGTCTCACAGAAACCTGGCTTAAACCAAGTACGAAAGACACACAGATAATCCCACCAGGGTATGATATACTAAGAGCAGACCGAATAACTCGTAAAGGTGGCGGTGTAGCCATACTCTACAAAAATACATTACAAATCTCCCTTGCCTCTCCACAACCCCTCCTAACAAACAATGCCAAAATTCTACTTGTAAAACTTCAACCAAACAAACATAAAAGCATAAATATAGCATGTATTTACATCCCCCCAGGCAACAATAATAACAAAACCTTAGAGGAATTTCTCCACTGGTTAACTCAAACTCACCCCCAGGAATCTATAGTGTTAGGTGACTTCAACATTGATTGGAATTCCTTCTCATCTAGCTCCCCATCTAGCAGCATAAATCTACATGGCTTTTCTCAGCTCATATCCACTCCTACCAGACTAGGTAAACCCCAAAACAAAGACAGCATCCTGGACTGGATCCTTACTAATAAAGATCCTGACCAGTACTCAGCAGGTACTCACCCAGAGGACATGAGTGATCACTTACTCACCTATGTTATCAAAGTCAAGAAAATCACTCCCCCCCTTCTTACAACCATAAAAGAAATCAGGAACAATAATAAATTCAACGCCTCCATTTTTCAAACTGAACTTAAAGCCCACAACTGGACAATACTCAAGTCTCTTCCTCTTGAAGAGGCAGTTATCTACTTCAACACCACCTTCCTCAATATTCTAGATTCCAATGCTCCAATACGGTCCATTAGAACTAAAACCAAAACAGCACCATGGCTCTCTAAGGAAACAAAATCCAAAATCCTATCTAGAAACAAGATGTGGGTCACATGGCGTACCTCTAAAGACCCACACTCCCACCAAACCTTCCGGCAACTTAGAAATGAAACGAATCCAAGCAGCTCAGCAGAAACCACAAGTTTGGTGAAGAATAAAAACAGTGTCTTTTAATTCCAAACGAAAAGCAGGTAAAACACAACGTTGAGCACAAGCGCTTTCGCTCGGAATATTCCGAGCTTTGTCAAGTGAGAGCGAAAGTGCTTGTGCTCAACATTGTGTTTTACCTGTTTTTCATTTGGAATTAAAAGACACTGTTTTTATTCTTCACCAAGCTTGTGGTTTCTGCTGAGCTGCCTGGATTCATTTTATTATCTGGTTTTGGTTGCCGTTGCATTTTTTGGAACATAGAAATGAAACTAAAAGAATGATCTTAAATGATAAAAAAAACTTCTTCCTCCACCTCCAACACAAACACCTTAATAATCCACAAAAATTCTGGGCAGGCTTAAACAAGCTCCTGCACCCAGGCCAGGCAACCACCCCCACTCCAACAACTTGCAAACAACAGTGCCCTGTAAACATTGCTAACACATTCAATAGTTTCTTCACAGAAACTATACAATCCCTGGCCACACAATTCAAACAAACAACCAGCCCACTCCACTACCCATGCCAGCAGAATACTACAACTACATCAGATCATCTATTTACCTTCGATCTAGTACCCATATCCTCTATAACATCTCTTCTTAAAAACTAAAACCCACTAAGCTAGCAGCTGACCTTCTCCCAGCTGAGTTTCTGCAAAAAGCAGCTGAGGCCATTTCCTATCCCGTCTCCATAATCATAAACCGTACCTTGTCAGAAGCCTTCATCCCCTCCATATGGAAAATGTCCCACATTATTCCTCTCCATAAAGGTGGTAGCTCACTAGAGCTAACCAACTACAGACCTATAGCTATACTCTCACCCCTGGCCAAAATTATGGAAAAGTGTGTCCACAAACAACTGATAGAGCACCTCACCAAAAACAAAATTCTAGCCAACTCCCAACATGGCTTCAGGCCAAATCACAGTACCACATCAGCCCTACTATCCTTTTCTAATACCATCAATAACTTCAGAAACAATAATAAACTATCATCTGCTCTTTTCTTAGACCTCTCCAAGGCCTTTGATATGGTGAACCACATTCAACTCCTCCATACATTAAAAAAACTATCACTCAGCAATTCCACACTGAAATGGTTCCAATCCTACCTGTCCAATAGGCAACAGGCTGTTCTATGGCAGGACAAATTATCCACATGCCTACCTGTTACACTTGGAGTTCCCCAAGGATCTATTCTTGGCCCTCTTCTCTTCACCATCTTTGTTAATGGCCTGCCCACAATCACCCCCCATGCCACATGCATTCAATATGCAGATGATTCGACTATCATCAGCACTGCCTCCAACCTGGCAGACCTCACTGCTTCAACCCAAGACACCTTCAACCTAATAGAAAAATGGTTCTCTAGTCGTCAACTAGTTCTCAACCCCAACAAAACAAAACTACTTACTTTCTCACCCACTAACAAGACTATTCCCCCCACCTTCTCTATTATATCCTCCAATGGAATCACTATATCACCAGAAGCTCACATAAAGCTATTAGGTGTTACGATTGATAACTCCCTTAAATTTGACACCCATTTCAATCTAACCATCAAAACCATCAATAAAAAGCTTGGCTCTCTCTATAAAGTAAAACACTTTCTCACTCCTCATGCTAAAATTACAATTGCCAGCACACATCTACTATCAACTCTTTTCTATGCCTCCCCCCTTTTTACAAACCTAAACAAGACAACCCTTAACAAAATTGCTTCTTGTTACAGTCACATAGCTAGATTTGCCACAAATTCCACCTTTAGAACGCACCACTGCACTAACTTGAAGCAACTAGGGTGGTTAGAGTTTTCCAGCCAACTCCATTTCAACCAACTCAAAATGGCTCACCAGATACTGTATCACCCAGAGAAAACACCAGCTCTGGAAAACATCATTCACCCCTATATTAACCTGCAATCTTTACGCTCCTCCAATAAGATCTTAGCTCAAACTACCAAAGCCAATAATTCTGCTGGGGATTCTCTATTCTCAAACTTTGTAGGTAAAATGTGGAACTCCCTACCGACCATGCTCACCTCAGAACCTTCACTCCTACAATTCAAAAAACAGCTTAAACCCCATCTCAATACTCTCTGGCAATGTCCCTGTTCCAAACCTGATTAACCACTATCATTTACCCTTCTCTTACCTCATTATCCTTAACCGCTTTTTAACAAGCCGCCTCGCCTTTGTAACTGACCTATGTTTTTTTTTTTATATGCTGCTGTTATTTTTTTCCCAAGATGTGATGTATCTTTATATTGTATTTAGAACTCAACTATCTTCCTTTTTTGCATTAACAATGTTCATATGTCTGTTAAGTACCTGGAGCTTTTCTCCCCGGGCCTCCGCTGAAAATGGACATGTATCCAGTCGGACTCTCCCGGTTAACAAATGTAAAATAAATAAAAATAAAATAAATAAATATGTATGTCATCTGATGGATTGCCAGCTGGGTCACAGATAGATCCCACAAGGTAAGAATTTTGGTCTCCTGTTCAAGCTGGTAACAACTGCTGTTCCCCATGGCTCAGTCCTGGGACCCCTCCTGTCTGGTGTATACTTTTCAGAAATACAATCAAACACACAATGGCTATATTTAGCAAAGTTTGTGGATAACTGCAAGAAAGTTGCCATAATCGATGTTTGGGACAACAGAGACATCCTTAAAAAGGGTCTCAGTCAGACATATGTGGTGTAAAAATCATGGCCTTGAGCTACAGTCATACAAATACCACATAGGTGCCAACACCCTAAATATGTAGGTGATAACAAGGGATCTATGGGCACATGTGGATAGTCATCTCCCCTTCCAGAAACATATTCACAAAGTGGTTAGAAAATCATGCTATGTGTTCCCACAAACTGCCAAATTCTTTGCATGTAGGTCAAAGAAAGTTCCCTCTACTCATCAGTCATCAGACCCGTCAGAGAGTACCACAACGCACTTGCGATTAATCTGACTGTGCACCCTCAGCAGCTGGAAAGACCACTGAAGTACCTCAACAAGAGGATTACTGGCCTCAAACAGTTGCCCTATGCAACAAGACTGAATATAACTCAGTCTGTACTCTGTTGCATACCGCCTACTCAGGAGATTTCTGCCCAACAGACAGGTCCATGTCCAATGCAGAACTGATGTACATGTGTTATCTGAAGTAAACCCAAGCTCACTGTACCACATGCTCTAGGGATATCATCATCACAACATTAAACAGAACATGTTGGAGGGACACATTACTAACTCACAGACTTCCCTTGCTTTCGAACAGGCTCCCAACCGATATTATGCCGAGACCCTCACTGACACTCTTCCAGAGGAGCCTTGATGAGTGTATGTGAAACAACTGTCACACCATGGATCACTTCATCAGCTCTACTACACAGAGGCCTAGGGAACTAACTCCATGGGTGGTGATAGCTGCACACTCTGGCCATACTAATATATGCCTTCAGGCAGATAGCCTATTACCTACCTATGTTCCTCTATATATATGTAGGGGGGGCAGAGTATAATCAGCCAAAGATGGATGGGCAGAGATGTGTGTAATAGGGCAACCATGACAGGGAGCCATCCAGAACCATCCCACCCAGCACACATCCCAAGGGCATGAAAGACATGAGGTGCACATCTCTCGCACTGTACATAACAGCCACTAGTATCTGTAAGCATTACAGTGTATGTGGTCCATGTGCCTGCTGTACAACATGACTGTACAATGAAGTACACATCTACTATCTGTAGACATGTACCTATCACATAGGTTCATAGGTATGTAGTAGACTATCTCCACAAAGGCATATATCAGCCTACGAAAGTTGGGCAACTTTCAACACACCATTGGGTAGTCTCCCAAGGCCTAGTTCTAATAGTTAGTACCCTAAGCCCCTTTCTAGTGGGGCTGCTGATGTGATGCCTGGCATGAATTGTCTGTCTCCCATCCACTCATCAAGGTTCCAATTGAAGAGTGTCAGAGAGGGGTTCTGTCTGATGTACATTGGGACTCTGTTCCACTGTAAGGCAAGCATCTGGGATGGTACTCTATCCCACCAGCATGTTGTATTAGTCATTCTGATGAAGTTCATATCCCTGAAATGTGTAGGGCGACTCAATGTTGTTATGTGTAGATGGAGCATGTTCAACAGTTATGTGCTGGATATGGCTCTGTATGTTAGGCAGAGTGTGCCTCTGCGTAGGCAGTATGCAATGAAGAACAGATTTAGTTTTACCAGTTGTGTTGCATAATACAACTGTTTGAGGCCAGTAATCCTCTTGGTAAGGTATCTATGTGGTCTCTACAGCTGCTGGATATGCTAAGTCGAGTACATCCAAAATGGTGCACTGTACTCAATGACGGGTCTGATGATGTAAGACTAGAGTGCCAACACTACCTCTTTGGATCCTGATGCAAACCCTTTGTTGATTAGGTTTGGCCACATAGGATCACTCAATCACTTTGGCAACATGGTTGTCAAAGGAAAGATGACTATGTACATGTGTCCCCAGATCCCTTATCAACTTGTCATTTTTAAAGGGGTAACACCCACTTGGTAGTTTGTGGGTATTGTGTTTTCAACGAAGAGGATCCGCAGTGAGCTTGAGGCCATGATTCTGACACCACGCATCTGTCTCATAGAGTCCCTTCTGGAGAATATGTCTGTCTTCCAGGGAATCTATGACGGCAAACACTTTGCAGTTCCCAGCAAACTTAGTCAACCACAACTCTCCTGTGTTGGCATGTACATTTGAGAAGTCTATACCAAACAGGACGGACCCCAGGACTGAATCGTGGGGGACACCAGTCATTACCGGTGTAGAGTCTGACATGTAGCCAGCAACTCATAATATGTGGGATCTATCTGTGAGCCAGTTTGCAATACATCTTGTGATGTATGGATTCATGGCCAGGTTGGTGAGTTCATCTATGATACTTGACTGGGGAATGGTGTCAAAGGCCCTAGCGAGGTATAGGTAGGCTGTGTGGAGCTCATTTCAATCATCTGTAGCCTGGGTAACTGTCAAAGAAATCCTCCCAGTTCAGGAGGTGTGGTCTGCATTTGATGAAGCCAAACAGGGTGTGCCCAACTGTGTGAAGGTTCCCAATCTCTGTATTGTTGACTTCCATTATGATTGGCTCCATTGCCTTGCAGAACACACTCATCAGGCTCATGGAACATGAATGCCAAGGGGTTTTTGTGGCCCCACCCCTGTGGAGTGTGAAAAATGTTGCTGTGCAACATTCTATAGGCACATATCCTGTAGAGAGCATGTAGAGAGAGGTGTAGGTATCCTTGATGAATATGGATACATCCTCACCCTATGTGCTATGATTCAGGTTCTGATGCTGGAAGGTATGGAATGAGTAGTAGCCTGGTAGTGCTGGTGTGCTGTCTGGAGCTTTGAACTAGGATACTGATACTGCACAGATATCAATATTTTCCATAATGAGAAGTGCCTCGAGTGTGTGCATCTTGAGGCTGAGACTTCTGGCAATGAGTATCATTTAGCTCACTTTGAGGTTATTTGTGTTGGTTACGGTGTTTGGTTTGTCCTGTGTGACCGGTGTTCCACACCTGACGTCAGCGCCTTATTGGTCCCATCAGACCATAAACTAATTACCCTACATATCCACATCTTGGACCCACACCTCCAATAAGAAAACCATGTTAAAAAATGTCTCCAAAGCCAACTTCATGCTTCTTAAGACAGAAGTGCTGAACTGCAGGACTCCCATACAGATGGACAATACAGTTACAACTACTGAATCCTTCACAATTGCACTTTATAAGCACTTACATGACTGTATGCATCGTGCTATCCCAAAAAGAACCAAGACGCTATCCTCCAAGAAAAGGAAGCCAATCTGGTGTTCCCCTGCCATAAACAAACTGCACAACAGAAGGAAAATACTGTTGCAAAAGAGGGTAAAATCTCATGAGGGGAGGAGCTCCATGGTCCACATCAGTAAGAAGCTGTGATCCATGATAAAATCCTCCAAAGCTAGTTATGAAAACAAAATTGACACTGATTCTAAAGACAACCACAAAGCATTCTATAGCTATGTCAAGAATCTCTATGGCAACACTCAGATCTGCTCTGAGTTACAGCACAATGGCACTAAATATACAGACCCAACTGATATTGCCAACGTCCTGGCAGATCAGTGCTAACTTTACCCACCTCTCAACCATGAAAGAGCACATCTCTATAACAGAAGACTGCAAAGTTGCTGACATCACGGCTGTACAGGTAAAAAACACTCTCCAAAGCCAGGAACACAGCATCCATGGGACCAGATAACATCCCAGGCTGTGTTCTACACAAACCACAGAATGAACAGGCACCACACCGACATGCCATGTTCAGTCATAGCCTTACCTCAGGCTTTGTGCCTGCTGAATGGCACACAGCAATGGTTATCCCACTACACAAGGGGTGAGCCACCATGGACACCAGGAACTATCGCCCCATTAGCCTGATGAGCCTGCTATGCAAGGCCATGGAATGTATCATCATATAACTTATAAAAAAAGACATTGGTAATCTCCAAACTCTGGACCACAACCATGTTGGGTTTGTAAAAGGCAGATTATGTCTCCTAAACCTGATAGACATAATTGAAGCCATCACCAGAACCGTAGACAAGGGTAAGGTGGTTCACACAGCCTATGTAGATCTTGCCACAGCTTTCAACACCATCCCCCACTCTGGAATTATAGATAAACCCACTAAACTAGGTATAAATTGCTATGTCACAAGATGGGTTGCCAAATGGCTAACTGACAAAACACACACTGTGAAAGTAGCAGACTCCAAGTACAACATTGGGCCAGAGACAAGTGCAGTACCACACGGTTCAGTCCTGGGTCCTGTCCTGTCTGGTATCTACTTCCCTGAAGTAAACTTTAACATGGAAGGTCTGTGGCTAATGAAGTTTTCAGATGACTGCAAACTAGGAGCTATAATCGAAACTACTGAAGATGTGGACATCCTACAAAAGGGTGTCAGTGAGACAGATGCCTGGTGTGAAAGCCACGGCCTTAAGCTCAATGCCAAAAAGTGCATTGTCATCCCCTTTGGTAAAAACTCTGTAGCCATGAACTACAACATAGGCGGTAGTATACTTAACACTGAAAGTGTAATAAGAGACCTTGGGTCACAGGTGGACAGTGGACACACCTGTGATAATCACATCCCCGCAGTAGTCAGGAAATCCTTCTACATGGCACACCTCATCACAAAAGGTGTCTCAAGTAGAATAGAAGAGGACATTGTTCCCCTATACTCATCACTCACTAGATCCATAATAGAGTACAATGCCTCTTTTGCTATGCACCTCACAAGACATCTACAACAACTGGAAAGCCTGCAGAAATACCTCACAAATAGCATTAGCAGCTCGAAATACATGCCATACACAGACCGTCTCAAAATGCTCCAGCTGTACTCTCTCGCATATCGCCTACTCAGAGGTGATCTCTGCCTAACATACAAAGCTATGTCAAACACAGAGCTGTTGGACATGCTCCACATAAAACACTGACAATCCCTCTGATCTTCGGGCCCCAAACCCAGAGTGAAATACAAAAGGAAGTGGTGTATCCATTTACCTTATGGATACCCACACCTTCAGGTTAGTGGCACAGCATGAGGCCTTGGAGACCATGCAAGTGCAACTAACATTGGGCAAAGCTGCTTATCAGATTGTAACCTGCTACAGATCACCTACTTTGTCTCAGGAACCTCACTCAGTATTCCGGAGAACAGTGGAAAATATAAAGGTGCTACTAAACACCATTATATGAGGAGATTACAACTACCAAAACACTGACTGGGAGAATTACTCGTGTACAACGTCCTTTGCCCAATGCTTCCTAGAGTTCAAAAACTCAAACGCTCTGGAACAGCTGGTCAACACAAGCACTAGAGGTGACAACATACTGGACCTGATCATCACCAACATGGCGTACCAGTGTTCCACAACAGAGATAACCCCCTCGCTGGTAATATCAGATCATAAAGGACACTGGACATCCACAGCAGCTCCCCCCCCCCCCACAGTCAAGGAAACCACTTTGAAGAAAGTTACTAAAGCAAACAGCACACTTCTCAAGACCAACGTGGAAAGTTCAAAAGCACCATTGCTATTGGATAATGCTATACAATCTGCAGAATCATTTACAAGTGCATTCTGTGAGCATCTTCAGGGATGCATGGATTGAGTCATTCCAAATAAAACCAAGATGCACTCCTCCAAAAATAGTAAACCAATCTGGTGGTTGTTGCACATAAATAAGCTATACAACAGAAGGAGGGAACAAACACATGATAGAGCAAACTTCACATAAGGAAAGGCATCACTGATCATTATTAGGAAGAAACAATGATCGCTCATAAAATAATCCAAGGCCAGTTTCTAAAGACAAATTGCCAAGGAATGTAAGAATAACAGCCACAAAGCCTTTGTTAGCTATAACAAACATTTAAGTGACAACTCTCAAAAATGCTGTCAGTCATATGGAAATAAACACAATTAGGACAAGAACAAATAGAATAACATCTTATTATATTGTATGGGATAATTTACAAAATTTGTTAAAAAAATTTTAATTTCAATAGCATGGTATTTTAGTTTAATTAATTGATCTGATTGTAGTGGATGTCTTTGTAAATACTTTAGTTGTTTTGTTGAATGTTATAATAATACCTATTTTTAATTACTTGTATAAAATTGTTATGATATTTCTCTTATATGTTAAAACAATAAACCTGTTTTGAAGAAAAAAAAATGCTGTCAGCTACTGCAAAATGGTAAAAAGATACACTGAGCCAACTTACATTGCCCACATCCTGGGGGACAGGTTCAGTGCAAACTCACCCCCACATCACCCCCAAAAGGGGCTGTGTCCTTCCCAGAAGAATGCAGAGCACCAGACTTCATGGACATGCAGGTAAAAACAGCCCTCTCCAAAGCTAAGAACGCAACATCAATGGGACTGGATGGTGTCCCAGGCTGCAACTTACACCAGCCCCAAAAAGAACTACACCCTCACCTACATTCACTGTCCAGACTCAACCTTACCACAGGCTATGTACCCAAAGAATGGCATACAGCAACAGTCATCCAGCTCCAGAAAGGGGGTGCCACAACAGAACCAAGAAACCATTGCCCTATAGGCCTACTCAGCCTGGTCTGCAAAGCTATGGAGCAAATTATCATGGAACCCATAAACAGAGATATTGGGGACCTCCAGACACTGGACTCTACTCAACTTGGCTTTATTAAAGGTAGATCCTGGCTCCTAAACCAAGTTGACTTATTTGAAACAGTTACCAAGGACATAGATGGAGGTGGAAGTAGTCCACACAGCCTACCTGGACCTCACTAAGGTCTTTTGACACCATTCCCCACTCTGGCATCATGAACAAGCTTACCAGCTTGAACGTTAACAGCTATGTCACAGGATGGGTGGCCAACTGGCTCACAGATCAAACTCACATGTTGAGATTTGCAGGTGCCATGTCCGACTCTAAACCAGTCACAAATGGCATCCCACAGGTATTGGTTCTGGGACCCCATCTGTTCAGTAGATAATGCTCAGAGGTACAGGCAAGCACGGGAAGAGTATGGCTGAACAAGTTTGTAGATGACTGCTAACTGTGGTCCATAATCGACTCCACAGCTGACACAAACATCCTACAGAAGAGTCTTACAGAGACAGATACCTGGTGTCAAAACAATGCCCTCAAGCAGAATGCCAAAGAATGCATAGTAATCCCCTTTGGATAAAACAAAGTGCACACAAATTACCACATAGGTGGTAATCCAGTATGGACGGAGAATGTAATTGTGGCCCTGGGGACCCAGGTAGATAGTAAACTCTCCTTTGATGATCCCATTGCCAAAGTGTCTACAAATTCCCTCTGTGTAGTCCACCTAATGTCACCTAATGTAACCCACTTTGTCTAGTCTGATGATGTCACCATCCTGCAAATATACCCGTGGAAAGGAGAGCTCCCAGTAATGTGGATAGCGTGTTGTGTAAATGCGTACTGCTCTAGTATAACTAAGTAGTTAGGTAGGTGTTTGAATCTTGCACTTGACAACTGTATGAAAGTGTGTGTGTATATGTATCTCCTTGTAGAGGAGCAGCCTTTTTGGAGACAACTACAACACCTTAAAAGTGGTATACTTATCTTTGTCAAGTCTGATGATGCCACCTTCCTACAAATATACCTGAGGAAAAGAGAACTCCCAGTAATGTATGTAGCGCCTCGTGTAAATGTGTACTGCTCTACTATAGTTAGGTAGGGGTTTGAATCCTGCACTTGACAACTGTTTGAGAGTGTGTGTATGTCCTTGTAGAGGAGCAACCTTTTTGGCGACAACTACAACATCTTAAAAGTGGTATACTTAATCTTTGTCAAGTCTAATGATGTCACCATCCTACAAATATACCTCTGGAAAGAATAACTCCCAATAATGTGTATAGTGCATCTTGTAAATGTGCACTGCTCTAGTATCAGTAAGTAGTTAGGTAGGGGTTTTAATCCTGCACCTGACAACTGTGTATGTCCTTGTAGAGGTGCAACCTTTTTGAAGACAACTACAACACCTTAAAAGTGGTATACTTATCTTTGTCAAGTCTGATGATGTCACCATCCTACAAATATACCTGTGGAAAGGATAACTCCTAGTTATGTGTATAGTGTGTCGTGTAAATGCATACTGCTCTAACATCATTAAGTAGTTATGGAGGGGTTTGAATCCTGCACTTGACAACTGTATGAGAGAGTGTGTGCGTGTATCTATCTCCTTGTAAAGGAACAGCCTTCTTGGAGGCAACTACAACACCTTAAACATGGTATACTTATCTTTGTCAAGTCTGATGATTTCACCATCCTACAAATATACCTGTGGAAAGGAGAGCTCCCAGTAATGTGTATAGAGTGTCTTGTAAATGCGTGTTAGTCTAGTATCATTAAGTAGATAGGTAGGGTTTTGAATCCTGCACTTGATGAGTGTGTGTGTGTGTGTGACACAGTTGGTCACTGTGTTGTGGGCTTTGCTTTTACTACTGTATGACATATCACAATGACAACAGTATGTGCATTGCACATCAGGTAGCTGTGTGGCAAAAACATATACGTGCATGTGACCTCAATTATTTCATAGGTGGGAACCCTGCTTTCTCCATGAACACATCTGTTATCTTTGCCAGAGTGTGCGGCCACTTTCCAGAACTTAGGTCACATCTGTATGCTTGTGACAATCCCAGCCACTGCAGTGATCCCTGGCCCAGGCCATCCATGTCACACACACTCATTACGGTTTCTATTGAATAGTGTGAGTGAGGGTTTATGCCTGGGGTATATTTCAGACCAGTTAAAATGCTGCAAAGTCTGTCAATGATGGCTATTCATTATAGGCTTACAACAACCTTTGTGGATATGCATACAGACCCCTTATTGCTTATGTGATTCACAGAGGGATTTCAAAATACCTTCGGAAATGTGATTACCAAAGGAGAGATAATGTAACACTTGGCTGTATGTACACATCTGTACCTGTCAACATGTTGGGGGCTACTACCTATGTGGTACTGTGGGGATGCTATGTTTTGTAAAGGTGGATGACCATGCTTTAGTTGGCTTATAGCTTTACAGCATGGGTTTGACAACAGGTATCTGTCTGTTTGATACCCTTGTGGAGGATGTGTGTGTCATCTGGAGAATGCATTATAGGCCACAGTATGCATTTCCAGACGTGGACAGACATATCCCTACTGTGTTTGCTTGTACCTAAGTGAGCTATATGGCAATCAGGAGTGGTCCCAGGAATGGGTGCAGGTGAACACCACTGGTTACTGGCATAGTATAGCTCCTGAAGGGTACAAATGTTATTGTGTGTCCTACATCTGTGTGTCAGTTGTCAAGACATCATCCAATGATTGTTTATGGTCAGGCTGTTGAGGTTATGTATACTACCAGAATGCAAATCAATGACAGATAGTAACAGTATCGCCCACAGCACAGTGTCACACCATGTCATACACACATGTGTACCCAGGTTCCAAAATGTGTGTAGTACAATGCATACTGGCCACCAATAGAAACTATGGAGTGTTAACATTGTGTAATACAGGGCATGTCACCCTGCCCATGTGTCCACTATGCACATATTTCCAGACAGTGCACCTTCACCATGTTCACAAATGTACACCTGCAAACCTGTGCTGCACACATCCCACACGTACTGTCCACTCTCTAACACATGCTACCAATACTACACACATCAGCCAAATGGCACATGGGCAGACAATACACTTTTGGGATTAACACTGGTGTAAACAATACTACATTGACAATCATAGTTTTAATGTATCATGCCTGCTCAGCTACACCTTCAAGGATATCATTACACTTTACTGCTGACAACATGCTAACATTGCTATACTGCTATAAAGTCACCCTGTGCATCAACACAATGTTAGCCTGTTCCTGCATCAATGTTACAGATGACAGGAGATGGCACAGGTTTCATCATATGCACAGGGTGTGTTGCTGGTTTGCTAGAGGCCTACATTGAGCCATACAATTTACATGTATGTGTGTGTGTGTGTGTGTGTGTGTGTGTGTGTGTGTGTGTGTGTGTGTGTGTGTGTGTGTGTGTGTATGTGTGTGAGGGTCAAGAGTACTGGTATGGGCCAATATTGATATAATGTGTGCAGGTATGTGTTAGCCCTAGGTGTCTGGTTTAAGTGTGCTTGTGTCTGCATGCACACAGTTCCACCATGTGGCTGCCATATACTGGGATTTACAGATCACTATCTCTGGCCACGGATACGGTACCTGTGCCTGGCAGGAGTGCTACTGACAGTATCAGGTACTAAGCCAGACTGAGTAATATTCTCAGAGGTAGACATGTGTACACTGGACCCAGGTCCATGCTGGGACTGTCCAGAGCCATGTGCACGTCGTCTTCTAGGATGGTCTATGGACAGCCCAGCCCCAGCATTGCTGGGGCTGGTACTGGCACTACGGGAGCAGCTGTGACTTGAGGGACGTTCGCGGTGACTGCCAGCTGCTGATGTTGCTGGCATACATCCATGTTGACATCTCAACCATCCCTCACTGTCCTGACACATGGACATGCCATTGCAGAGGACATCTAATGTCTCACCCCAACGTCTATCAGTGACCTCAGTGTAATTACAGATGGCACCTGCTAGGTCATGGATACTGTCATTTAAAGCAGTGTTATGTGCCCTTAGTCCCTGTCTGGTGTACCATTTCATACGTGCCTGTGCCTCTATGACAGCCTGGAACATGTGTGAGGTTGTAAGACCTGTGGCACATCTGCCAGAGGCATGTTGACCAGCAGTGCTCTGATGAGAACTCCTGGACATCTGCCTGTGTGGTACGTATCCAGACCTCTGGGTATGGCTGCTGTGTCCAGATGCATGTGCCATAGGTACCACACTGTTCTGGCCATTGCCGACTGTACACTGTCCCTCAGCTAAGGGCATTGGTGATGGTGGATGTATTGGCAGTATGACTGTGTGCATGGATGGGGTGGACAGCTGTGTACTGTCGATTGGTGGCCCAATGACAGACCGTGCCAAACATGCCTGTGCCTCAACACACCTATCCTCATTATCACTATTTGTGTCAGTGACATCAGGTTCCCTGCTGCAGTGAACCAGCCCAACCTCAGCACCTATGAGAGGAAGACAGGAAACACACTTTATGACCTGTACATGATGTCAGTACACATGAACAAATGCACACATGCACACATGCACACAAATACACTCCTCACTAAAGCAGAGGCAAACACACACACACACACACACACACACACACACACACACACACACACACACACACACATACACACACACACTCACACACACACACACACACACACCACCAGCAATCCAGAACATACTCAATAGCGGTTGATGGTGGGGTACAGTATCACAAGACAAACAGTCCGATCACACGTGTCAGCATGCAGGACGTGTGTTGCTCAACAGCATGCACTGCGAGTGTAGACAGTCCTTTCTAATAACAGTATACATGGCTTTGATGCATGTGTGTTGTTGTTCAGTGATTGGCCTCACCCTGGAATGCAATGTGTACATGGACACAACATTGCTGTGCAAGTATTACAAGCTCTTCAATGTGCTGTGCACCATCACTTACAGGTATACATACCATGGTTGGATGTTTAACTGTGTGTCACATAGTTATCCATTACTGATTAGAGCATCTGTGTCTTTAGCTGATAATTGTGGACACAGGTTTAGTTCATGCATGCTATGTGTACATACAGGATGAGTGGTGCGTGTATACCTGATGGAATACCATTGCTCAACATAGCCATTGTACAGTAGTTATGGTGAGTGTAGAACATATTGTGGACATGCCAGTGCCAGCCATGACATGGCATGCTACAACACAACTGCAACATTAAACATCACACATACCCAATGTGTGTCATGTGACCTATACACTCAATAGCATTACAAGACATATATGTGTCACATTGTGCAAATGGTGATTGCTATGCATATTGTGTATAGGTGCATATGTTTGCACACACACAACATTGAGGTGTATAGCAATGAATGCTATGTGTAGTACTGTGGTTACTGTAACTGGATGGCGTGTAGTACCATGAGCCATTATCATGCAGCATCATGTGGTCTCTCAAGGCTACTAATGTGTGCCAGACCAGCACTTATCATGCTTTACCTGAACCGCAGTACCATGGCTACATTCACCATTTCACAGCCAGTTGTTACATGGGTTTGTAAGGTGCCCAATAGGGAGCATTGCCTAACATGAATGTGTTGTGTGTTGAAGAGTGGCACACTGCCCCATGATAGGCCTCTACCCCTCAGGTATATTATGTGTGCTATGTGGATGACAATTGGGATACTGGAGTGTGACCTTACAGTGTGTGTCTGAATACGCCATGTGTAGCATATTAACATGTACTGCGTATGACGAAGTTGTGTATGTTGTGTGCATGTGTATCAACTGCCTATCCAATGTCCACTATAGTGTAGCCACAATTGTTTGGGATGCTCTGTGTACTGCATGTGTTTGAGGCAGCCACTCACCTTACTGAGATGTGCATAGTCTCACAGCAAACATGCACAGCATGCATTATGCATAGGTGTGTTACATGTGTACATGGCCTACACCTCACCTATGACATGCACATTTTATTTGCAATATTAAATGTAAAACACACTCACCAGCATGGGTCTGCTGCCTTGCTGTCACACCAGAGGGACCTACAAGGATATGAAACAGTTTGTCAGTGGCAACAACTGTGGCATTGCTACTGTGGGTTTGCAATCTTACAGTAGCACAACGGTTGACAGTCACAGGCCTGCACATCATGTTCCAAATTATCAGTATTGCACAACACCAGGCTCCACATCTTCTAACTACACAGTACACATCTCACATATGCATGATCTAACAATAGAGGTCACAGTAGTCTACAGATATGCCATGTTACCTGCAGGCTCCATGTGAACTTGCTCGGGGGCTCTGGCCTCCATGATGATACATGTGTGCTGTTGTTGTTGTTGGCTGGGAGCCCCCAGGCTCAGGAGCAGCTCCTCCACTCTGGTGAGGGGGGATGGGTGGTAACCCCACCACCTGTGGCAAGCTGTTGCCTACAGACATCAGACGCACGCTGCCGGACATGTCTAAGTAAATCATTGTGTACCTGCTCATATGTCCGGTTATGCATGCCTATGTCATTTATCCTATGAACAACATCTTGCCACAGTGCAGTCTACTCATGCTGGTCCTGGCTGGTTCTTGAGAATAGCAGGGTGTAGTTTTAGATGAGACTGGTGGTTAGGATTTCATCCTCTGCACGACTATAGGTAGGGTTGCGATGGTGGGCCATGACCCTGGAAGACAATGAAACAATATGTGTGAGCAAGTCATGTGGCACACTTAACATTCTACAGTACGGATATCACTGAACTGCCATAAATAGCAAACTATTGTCTGTCAGAGGATACACACTTTCAATACCACATATCAGTGCTCAACCCACAACAGCCTGACAGTGCCTGACACCCTCTATATATTAAAACATTTTCTGCACAGCAACAAAGAGAAACCACTATGTAAGACTATGCAACAGTACATGGCACACTGTATGAGACACAATGCACCACCTAGCCACAGGAGGTATATACCAAGCTAATGCATAAGGAAATATGTAATCCATTGCAATGATTGTAAAGTCCATTTACAGTATTACCAGTATACCACAATAGTTGTTGATGGAAAACCCCTGCCTAAAATATGTGCACATTCATGAATATAGGTGGCATACTGCTGTACTAGACTATACATGTTGCTAGATACGCACTTATATCCTGTAACACACATATGAACAAGGGCATGTTACAGGCATACCCACACACACATCAGACATACATGAAGGACACAGAGGTATGGCAACCCAGATGAGCTTTACGTGTGTACCATACAATATTGTGTGTCAGTACTTACAAACCCTTATGCCTGAGGTATGTAATCTGTGAGGACTACAGGGAACACACAAAACAGTGTTTCCAAGCAATGTGGACATACACCATACTGTGCTGTTTAGGCCTACAGCTTCAGGTAGTACTACAGTTCATACAGGATTTGGATTCACCAGCAGTACCAATCAATGAGCATACATGTACTGCTTTATCCTCCAATGGCACACCCCAGTTAACACCAAGGGACTATGTCAGACCATATGCCATACTGCTTTTTCTGGCTAGCAATAGCATACACATTTTTTGCTGGGATCAGAGCTAGGACACATAATATCATGACAGAAACAGTGTCCCACTAAGCTATCCCACATATACACAACTGTGACACATTTACCAACACATTCACCATCAACACTCAGTCAACCTCACATAGCAATTATTGCAACAAGTACATGTGGGTGTGTATTGGTTCATATGTAGGTAATAAGCTATTGGCCCTAGGGCCTATAGATGCCTAGCCAGATGGTACCCTGGCCTTTGATACCCAAGTAATTTAATTTCATGTGCCCCTGTCAAACAGAGCCACAGAGGTGATTCCCGGGGTGTATTTCCTATCTCCCATCCAATCATCAAGACTATTCATGACGAGTGCTACTGAGGAGCTTTGTTTGTTATTGATAGGTAGTTTGTTCCAGAGTATTGGGTGTCTCTGAGCTAGGAATCCATCCCTCCAGCATGTTCTGTTTATTGAGGTAACAAGGATTATGATCTGTTTACGTGGAGCATGTCCAACAGCTCTGGGTTTGACATAGCTTTGTATGTTAGGCAGAGGTCACCTCTGGGTTGGCGGTATGCGACACAGTCTAGCTGTGGTTTTGTGAGACGGTCTGCATAGGGCATCTGTTTGCAGACAGTAATACTGTTTGTGAGGTATGTCTGTGGCCTTTCCAGTTGCTGTAGATGTCTTGTGAGGTACATACCAGAAGGGGCATTGTACTCTATAATGGGTTTGGTGAGTAATGAGTGGAGGGGAACACTGACCTCTTTTTGGATGACACAGCTTTTGTGATGAGATGTACCATGTAGACAGATTACATGACAAGTGTGGCACTGTGATTATCAAGGGGGAGACTACTGTCCAACTGTGTCCCATGGTCTCTTATCACACGTTCTACTTTTAGGAGGATTTAATGAAAATATGGGTTAGTAACAGTCAACAGCATTCCCAATTAATTATAACAGCATGCAGAAGTATTCCTATTAACCCAACACACCAGAGTTCCAACAGTTGAACAGCAAGCATGACACATGCATATATGGGACAACAGTGGACATTACAACAGCATGCAGGTTTAGTTGATGGCAACAGGCCACCAATATTGTGGTATTTGAACAGGGCACATGCATCAAAATAAATGCAGATATTTATAAACCAATAGGACATATGTCCCAACAAATGTTTTGAGATTAGACATACCCATTGAGGTGAGGAATTGCATTTTTTATCCACATACAGTAGGGTGGAAAATGATAGCTCCATTAATAACTTATATATCCTTCTAGTTTACACTACATTTCTATTGACTGCAGTTATATGTCCCCTACATGTATTATTACACTACAGAATTGTCCTTAGATTGTGAAATGGGTTTTGCTAGATCTTTATATACATGGGCTGTATCTGACATACAAACTGTCCGGGATGCAGATGTTACTGCTACATATTTTGTGAGTTGCTCAGACACACTAGTGCTGAGATGGTACACTGACAGCTCTTCTTTCATATACTTATCTAGATATGTTTAGGTGAAATTATCAGTTATATGTTAACAGCTCCCTACATTTCTGCTAGCACAATGACATTTCTGGGGAACACAATGCCAAGCTACTCATGTGCCAGATTAACCTGTACATGCTGGGCATGAACCAACAGTTGAGGACTGTGAATATGCTTAAAAGCTACTGGCACTCCCTTCATCCACTTTATATGGGCCTACCCAACTGTGTGTTAACAGCGCTTAATACAACAGTACTATTTCTATAATGCAAGGGTATAACAACATATCAAAGAAAATGACACAGACACACTCCAGGAATTATACCTTTATTAAAGACTTAAACCACTTTTCTAGAGGCTCTCTCATTTATTTTATATGACAGTATGTGCAGAATAATTATTAGAGAATTATTATACCTTTATTTATTGTGTTTAAACACATTTTTCAGGCTCTCTCATTTATTTTAGATAACAGTACAAGCAGAATACTTACATACCTGCCTGGTGGTATAGCCTTAGCAGCCTATCTGCATAGGCTTGCTGATTCGCAGCACAGACACCTGCAGCTGTGATATTGAGACATACCTATCCATAGTGTACACTATAATAGCAATTCCTAGATACTTAATTCCATGGCTACTTACTCAGTAGTGGGGAATTTGCCATCCCACGGGTCTCCTGAATCCACTGGTCCAGTTGATCCACCTTGCGTCTTTTCAGGTCTGCATGGTGGTGTCTTACCTGCTCACCAGTCCGAGGGACGCCTGTGGCACTGGTGAGTTCATGAGCTAGACCATCCCAGGCTTCCGCTTTGTATTGGGTGCCCTGGCTGGCCCCACAGGAGTCTATCCTCATGATTGTGGACAAGGAGCCAAACCATTACTTTTGACTCCTCAATGCCCCAATGTTGCTCTCGAAAATGAGAGCCCTGTCCAGCACCGGCCATTGCTGCCTGAAGACGGGAGCTACAACCAGTTATGGCTAGTATTCCCACCTATGGAGCTTAAATATGCATTATTTCCCACACTTATTTGTGATTGGCCAGTTTTGAAAAAATGCAGCTGAAGGTACACCTGCTTAGCAATGGGTAAACTTACATTGATATGTATGTGTGTGTTGAAAGTGCATACTTATGAAAAGCTGTCCTGGCTTACTGGTTCAGTACTGTGATTATGGTGCACAGTATCCCGGGTTTGAGGCCTGTCATTGCTTTTTATTTCACTACTGGCCAGGCTGGCTAGGAGGTGTGGCTATGTTTTACCAACTTTGCTCAACTTTGCCCAACGTTGCTCTACGTTACCCGATGTTGCTCTACGTTGCCCGATATTGCTCTACATTGCCCAACATTGCCCGACGTTGCACTGGTTAGAGTGGTGCGCAGCTATGCACAAACATGTTCTGTTTGCGCTTGTTGGTGCGATGCGCAGTTCTGCGCAATGCTATTGCGTTAGTTAAAGCAGTGCTAAGCTATGAGCAATTATACTGAAGTATGCTTAATACTGGTAAACTTTGCTTAGTAGTGCTTCACATTGCTTAAGATACATTACTTATGCATTCATCAGTATGCATAACCATTTCACTTTCTTATATATATATATATATATATATATATATAAAAAATTTGTTCACTACTACATAGACCATTTCAATGTTTTTTACTAAAATTTCATTGGTAAATGTCAGGGATTCTTTTCATATACAGATTTCCAACAGAAAATAAAAAGGGGAGTGATGGGACTCAAACCGGGAATGTCACTTCTTCCTGCAAAGATTCTACCACTACGCTATTGCTATTTTGTTTCATTTGCATATAAATTTCTTATCATCCACTTCGATGTCTTGATTGCTAACTGTAGATAAGCAATGGGCAAACACATGCAAATACGGGCAGCTATACCGGGAATATTAATTAAAAAAATAGTGTTACATTTTATTATTGTACTGGGGTTTAGAATGTGAGGGAGTGTAGTGTTGGGTATGTACACATTTGAGCAGACTCGCTCATGTCAGTTGACATTTCCCTATTGTGAGACTTGCAGGGGTGTGGAATTTTGGACTGCTCGGCAGTCCGACATGCCCCATACACTCGTGCATGTTCCATGTTAGCCTTTGAGTTGAGGCAGTGCACTCTCATTAATATGCATGGCGCGCTGCCGTCTTACTCTTACACTGGAGTTTCCGTGTAAGACTCCTCTACTCTTACACGGAGGATTCGTGAATCTTGGGGATTGTCTGTTGCATGCTGTTCATGTTTTAACATTTGCAATCATATTTTCATAACCGAGTGAATCACATTACTTATGAACATAATCTGAATTTTGTCCCACTATTTAATTTTATTCCATAGTATTTTATGTAGGAAAATGAACTGAAATATGTGGTTACTAAATGAGGACATATGGTGAAATTGTTTTTCCTTAGATTTTAGGTAATGACTGATCACGTGACTGATATAGGTCATGTCCTGACACAGGTTTGAGTCTTGGGATGAAAGCGCTCAATATTTTTTACTCAGTAAATTATCTTTGAACTTCTTTGTGAAACTTTGTTGTAGAATGCAAATGGCAGAACTGTTTTGGTTCTTAAAATGTGAAATGTCATGCTGGGAGACATGCGTATGAACTGCAATAGCTCTGGAGTGCAGCACTTTGTTGGAGGAATTGCTAGTTGTTTGCTGGTAATTATTTCCAAATGCACATATGTACATTATCATTTCCCAAGCCAAATGACTTATAAACTATAGCATAACATCAGATGAATCCATAGTGTTAGAGAAAACTGATTCATTCATTCTTGTTCTGTAAGTTTTGCAGCTTGACAGATGTAATGTATTATTTTTACTGTTATTTATGCAAATGTGAATGATTTTTTCATATTTGTATAAAGTTTTCAATTAGCAAGTACTTAGATGGAAATTTGTGCCATCACATTATTACTCCTAAACAAAAATAGACTTAAAACCTTCTTTACAGTCATTTCCATCCCACTTTTTCTCCATATACACACCTACTTAGCAGCACCTTTATCCACACATTCACTCACGTCTAAATTATAATATATATATATATATATATATATATATATATATATATATATATATGTATAAAGAGAGAGAAATAGAGAGGGAGAAAGACAAAGATAGATACATGTCAACAAATGCCAACACCTTTATCTATCTGTTCACACACACAAATATGCATATGTAAATTATATATATATATATATATATATATATATATATATATATATATATATCTATGGGTCGAATTCACTTGACCTAAAACTCATTTGACTGACATCCATTTGACCGATACCCAATTGACCTAAATTTCATTTGACCCTAAAACTCATTTGACTCCCATTTTACCGAAATGTAAGACACAGACATAGACTTGTTGTGGGTTTTCCTTCACCTGTGACTTGTTTGTGATAAAAAATTACTTTAACTTATAGTGTTGACAGTTAGAATTCTAATAGTCATGTAGAAAGTAGTGTTGTAGTATTTCAGAATGTGTTTTTTTTCTATTTACATTTTTATAGGAAGGAGTAATTTGGTGAATGTTTTGTGTGTTCCCAGCAGTAGTGGCAGTGTGTAGAGTACTGTAAGACAAGTTAAAGGTATATGCCCTTTTCTCCACTGTAGTGCAATCCTGGAGTTAGTATGTATAATTAGGTAGATTGTCCCATTTCTGTTAAGAGGGTTAGTAAGTAGTTTTTAAGTTCTGGGAAGGGTTAGTTATTGGTGTTCTAAGTATCTATGGTTTAAGATTTAGTATATTGAAATTTAGCATTGCAAGCTGTCCATGAAATAGGAGTCAGTCAAATTCAATTTAGGTCAATTTGATGGTGGTCAAATGAGTGTCAGTCAAATGAGTTTTAGTTTAAGTGAAGTAGACTCATAAATATATATATATATATATATATATATATACACACACACACACACACACACACACACACACACACACACACACATACACGTGTACCAATACCACAAAAGCACATGTTGTATATACTCATATAACTACTTATAGCTGCTACTTTGGACTACTGTCCTTCTTATCAATGCACATTTTTGTCTTCTCTCTCATCTATACACTTCTCAGTTTTTTACCTCATCCTGTCAACAAACACATACCATACAGTATCTGCATACAACCTAACTACTCACCAGTACCTTAAGTATCTACAGTACATACCACACTGCAAACATCTTCCCACCCTTTACCACACCCCCTTCTCTCTATTTCTCATAACACTCCTTTCATTGATATACCACATGGTCATCATCTTACCAAACCTCCACCTTCTTCTACCCACCATTTAAACTCTCACCATCTCAACTCATAATAACCCTAAGTCAATTGCTACTGTTTTGTACGCTCATAACACTAGCTCACTTCAGTAACTACTATTATATTCCCACATTATATCCCAATTCCTTCACAAAACACACACATACATTACATCACAAAACCTTTTTTCTCTACCTGTTTATCTCTCCTTCTCTGTACCAATATAAATGCTCTGATCTACTCAATTATAGATATATTAAAGTTAAGAGCAACACTTTTACAGCAGTACTGAAATTCAGATAAAAATATAAATGACTCCATACTTCTACTCATCCCACCTTCATCCCGAATCTTAGTGGAGATATTCACCATAACCCCTGACCCTCACATCAACTACCCAGTGCGGCCAACCCATTACTTTCAAATGATCCCTGCACAATTTTCACATTAAGTGATGAATCTAAGCTCATTCATTTCAGCATTAACCTCGGAAGTATCTAACAAAATTCATGATCTCTATATATGTCTAGATTTTTTCTCCCCAGACATTCTAATTACTATTGATACTTGGCTAAAACAAGAAATAACTGACGATGAAATTATTCCGAAAAACCACCAAGTGCAGGAGCTGGGTTTCAACATACTCAGAATGGACAGAAAACTTAATAGAGCAGGTGGTATTGCTATTATTTATAAAAACAACTTGGAAATAAACCCAGCCCATCTAAATATCTCCACATTTAATAATGATGAACTTATGATTGCATACTTCAAAATTAACCAAAAGAAACCTATATGTATCTCAGCTGTATACATCCCACCACAGAATATTACCCTAGCTAAAAATATCCTACACTGGATAGCTGACAAATCCCCCGAAAACCTTCATCTTACATGACTTATATATAGACTGGCAGCCATAAAAGCAGCAACCCAAGGACTCTATTCATCTATTTGGCTTTACTTAGCTAATAAGCATCACCACAAGGATCAACAAAAGCACAAACAGGCAGTCCAAACTGGACTGGATATTGACAAACAAACTCCATTAATAGAAAATCCTCTGGTTGCTTACCAGATACTGTAAGTGACCACCTCCAAACCTATGCAATAAGACAACAACATGGTTCACCCAAACAAATAATCTATAAGCAAGTACACAAGTTAACCGAATTTGACAAGGTCACATTTATTACAGCCCTGTCCCACTACAACTGAAATGTATTAAGGGTAATACCCTAGAAGAAGCAGTTACTCACTTCAATTGCATCTTCCTAAAAATACTAAATGATTTAGCACCATTTAGGACAAAACAGGTAAAAACCAACACAGCACCATGGCTGACAAAGGAGACCAAACAACTCATGCTGCAAAGACATAAAGAATGGAAATAATAGCATAAGAATAAAACACAATATGCTACCAAATGTTAGATATCTCAGAAATGGTATCCAGATCCTTGTTAAATCTGACAAGAAGTCATTTTGCAGTAATCTCCAATGAAACATTGAACAACCACATGCATTTATGGTCCTCTCTAAATAAACTGTTGCACCTTGGCCATACCACTACACCTGTCCTTCTACTTCAAACAGCACAAATTTCATTGCCAATCAAGTTCAACACTTATTTATCCAGTCAGTTCTATCACTAATCAGTGACCATCTCACTTCACCTCTTTATCGTCCATCTGTTCTGGAAAGCAACACACTGCCTTTTAGTTTTCAGTCTATCCCAACATCAACCATAAAAAAGTACAAGTCAAATTAAAAGCAGCAACCTCAGCTGCAGATAACCTTCCCACTGAGTTCCTCAAAATAGGTGCAGAATCACTAGCCTTCCCTGTCTTCATTCTGATCAACCAGTCAATAACTGAAAACTATGTCCAATCCATCTGGAAAAAAATATCCATTATTATCTTAATACCAAAAAAAAAAAAAACAAAACAAAACAAACAGCTTATGCTATTTCTTCAAAACAACAACTTAATCAGAAACACACATTTCATATTACCGCAAGTAATAACCCAAAAATAGAAACCATGAGCCAAACTAAACTACTCAGAGTCATAATAGATAACCTCAAATTTGATCACTACATATTTCATTCCATGAAGAAAACTCATCAGAAACGTGGCTCCCTCTATAGGGCCAATCACTACCTGACAGATCAAGCAAGGATTACTTTAGCAGCAGCATACCTCCTTCCTTCTCTATTATACATTTCCCCTATTCTTACAAATATCAACAGTACATATAAAACTAAGCTAGCCTCCTGCTACTACAAAATAGTTAAATTTGCAACCAACTAACTCACTGGCTTGAACTCCCAAACCAGTTGACATACTCAGAACTAATCCTTGCCTACAACTTACTGTACTCTCCAGACAAATGCACAGCATTACAAAACACTATACTGTACTATACACCCCCTAGAGACCTTCACTCTAGCATTAAACATTTACTATCTATCAGTAAGACACTCAACACTGCTGAAGACTCTCTCTTCACCCATTATGTGTCAAAACTCTGAAAGGAAATCTCCCACACAGTAAAAACAGATATAAAACTTAAATATTTCACAACTTTGCTTAAACAGCACCCATGCCAAAGATAGTTCTGTGCTTCCTGCTTTTCTGGCTAGCTTTACTCAGATTACTTTTCTTCAAATCTTATAGCCAATTTTCTTCCCAATCTTTTTGTAGCTCATCACTACTCATACTGCATTTATTTCCTAAATGCTTACCTCCTTCACTCACACCCCACCATTAACTAATAAATTATGCTAATTAATAGTACAAAGTTTCTGGGAGCACATATCACTGAGGACCAGTTCTGGTCAGTCCATGTATCTTACATAGTCAAAAAAGCTCAGCCCCTTTTTACATCCAAAAAAATCTATCTCTTGATGCATTGAGTTAACATTTTTTGAAAAGGGGCTATAAGAAGGAGCCTCTGATACAGCATAAGGAGAAGTTGGTCAAGGATAGAAAAAAACACTGCTGCCCCATACTTCTATAGACGTGCTTCTAGTGCACAAAAGGATAGGAGCTTTGCCAGTAAACTCAGACTTGGTTTGAAGTACACAAATGATGTAGGCTCTGTATGTAATATTATATGAACAAACTGGGGAATAGTTACAAGTGACAACAAGACAGCTGAAATAGTTGGGAACAATCCCTCTTTTATGTATAAAAATTGTTTAAACTTGAAAAGACTGTGCAAAGGGAATTGTAATACTAGGTCAAGTAACTTGCTATCTGCCAGACTTGGTACATGCAGCTGCAGGCATTGCAGAGCTTGTACATATATTTCACAGGAACAAGTGTTTAAACATCCATGGATGAAATATATTTTAGTCCCAGATTGCAGAACAGCAAATGTGATTTATTTAGCTACATACAAATCCTGTACAGGATTCTATGTTGGTAAGACCAATAAGAGATTAAAAGATAGAATTTTTAGTGATTCTCATGAGATTAGGACTTGCAATAAAAACAATGCACTAGCTAAACATATTATAGAAAATGTTGGACATGAGTTTGTTTTTAAGAGTGCTACAGATAGTGCATGTGGGTTACCGGGGAGGGGGGGTGATCTCACTAACTATACTGAAATAGTAGAACTTAAATGGATCTTGAGGCTACAGGCTGATAAACATCCTGGTATTAATTCTTGTGTGTCTTTAAAACCTGTATTGAAAGGGAGGAAATTGGTTTAATGAAGTGATGAATTAACATAGCTGATTGAACATCTAACCGTTTTTAAACTGAGCTGTGATTTTGTGTTTTTATGATCTGAAGAAGCATTGGTTTTACAACGTGAAAGTGCTTATATGGTCCATTTTTACAAATAAATACATTTACTGTGTGAAGCTGTGGTGTTCCTGCCAATTTTTATGCCTTGGATATTTGGTGTTTATCATGCAGTTACCTTTATCAGTGTCTGGGACTTGGTTCTTGGGTTTGCCTTGGTTCTATTTTTGAGTTCCAGCCTGGACATGGCTGAGACAGCAACCATAGAATTGGAATATAATCCTTCAAGCAGAAACTTGCAACAAAGATGGAGTTAGGTGATAAACTTACCTGAGAGTTCACTTGTTGGGCTCAGTTTTGTGGAAACAAAGAGAAAGAACATGTAAGCAATGACTTTCCTTGAGTTTTTGAAACTTGTAAGAGAACTGGAAGATAATGTCTTTAAATTAAAGAGACAACAATGGCAATGCCTCCATCTGGAGGCTTGTCTGTACTATAAAATCATCTTTAGGGGATTAAGATTGCTTTGCATGCCTAGTTATGGTGAAATGCATGCAGACTTACTCAAACAATGGCAACAAATGAACTTAGAATTAGGCTTCAAATACATCCACCTGTTGGAATATTTTCTGCCTTTTGAGCAAAGTTTATTAGAGGCAGTAGAAGCATGCAGGTTAAATACTGAGCAGCACTTTAAAGGTGAAAGATATATGCACACTGTAGAAAATACAATGTGTCTAATTACGAACTGAAACTTCAACACATAAAAACTGGAAAACTAATAAGGGACTATAATGACTTTGTATCTGGCCATATTTTTTATGGCCAAAAACAACAGAGAAGAAGGGTGGCCGGCAAAGGGTTTCTGAGCTTGACCAGAATAATATGGTAGTGCCAGAAAACCAAGAACCTAGACTGGATCAGGATGTAGAAGGAACAGATGATGCTACCATAAGAACGTATGTGCTGTCTTCCCATAATAGTGTATAGAATGTTGCATTGAATAACCCTTTAGTGAATGATGGTCCACAATCGAGTAATTTGATGTCTGGAGGTAACACAGTACAACGGCATAATATGGGAGCCAGACCAAACGAAAGACCAACTGAGAAACAAGGTTTTTATCCCTTACTGATGATGGTGAAGTCATCTCGTTCACTCAGCAGAGGGCGCCACAAGAGGAAACATTCCAACGAGCGCCACAAGGAATAAGCAAGATGAGGAGGTAAATGGCATAGTGTGCAACCTTTCTGACCATATTTTGACTGAAGCAGAACTATTTATTCTGAATAAGGGACTCAGTTTCACTCCCTCTGTACAATCAGAGGTGAGTGATGTTCTGATTGATTTAAGACTTTTTTGTCAGAATTTGACTTTTAAACTAATGTTTAATGACAATAAGAATGCTACTAACAGACCGCGATTTAGGCGGCCAAGTGTTTTTGTTCCATCTATGCCTTTACATGTACAGCTTTTTATAAAAATATGTAAAAATATTATGTGAATACATGCATGGAGAAAGGGCTAAGGGCTATTATAATTTAACAGCATCACAGCACCGAGCCCTAAATGATTTAAAGAATAATCAGGCTATAAGCATCAGACCCTCTGATAAAGGAGGATCTATAATAGTCATGAATCATGAATATTATAATATGAGTATGCTTGCATGCTGAATGAGGATACAACATATGTACAGATCAGCATGGAGAAGGTAAGATCTATTATTGATTATGTACATAGTGTCTTATATAAATTATTTATGAAAACTTTCATTGACCATGACTTGTTTGATTTTCTGTATGTGACTGAACCTAAGATACCATTGATAAAGGGGCTTCTCCAGATTCATAAATCTTTGACTAAGCCACCCCTACATTTGATTGTGTCAGGAGAAGGACGGGTCACACAAAAATGTTCTTTACATATTGGAAAGTAAGCTTAAAGCAATGTTGGCTTCGGTCTCTGTTGTACTCAGGGACACTGAGCAATTTTTAACCGACCTCTTCATGTTTTTGGAGAGTTGTGGTGATATAACAGGGTTTTTTCATGTGACCCTTGATGTAGTGAATTTATTTACATGCATCCCAAATGAGCATGGCCTTGATACCATTAGAGAACTGTTGACACATAGATGGAATTTCAACAACAGTCAGGTTGATATGGTTTGCTGCTTGTTGGATTTGGTTTTAAACAATAATGTTTTTTTGTATGGTGACTGCTTATTTGCACAAAAATGGGAGGTGTCCATGGGCACCCCCTGTGCAAATTCATTTGCAAATGCAGTAATGAACTCATGGAAGGAACAATTTGTGCTTGACAATAACAATATATACAGACCACACATTGGATCTTACTGTCATTTTGTGGATGATGTTTTTATCTTATGGGGATGGGGCCAAGAAGAACTGCAAGATTTTCTTCACTATATTAACCATACCTCTGAATTGTTGACATTTACTATGTCCATGTCACAGAAAGAGATTAATGGTTAATCAAATGCGTCAGATAGATAACAATTAATTCCGAAAGGGATGTTGGAAAAATAGTTACTTGTCCTTTAATAGTATGCACCCCAGGCATATATATCCTAATGTAGTAAGAGACCAATAAATGTATTTATTTTACATTTGCTAACCCAGAAATTCAGACTGGACCAAGTCCATTTTCAGCAGGGGCCTGGGGAGAAAAGCTCTGACATCTAGTTGTACAAAAATATTACAGCAAGTAAAATACACAAATAAGATGTAGTAAACAGGTTGCAGCATATATGGTGAACATAGTAATATAACAAGAAATAACTAAAAACACTCCAAGTAAATGATGGTATAAAAAATAAGTAAAATGACAATGTCAGTTATACATTGATAAGAGAAGAAAATATATCAAGTAAATTATACAGTTAAAAGTTCAACTTTTCAAATGAACAAGCATGCAGGTGATCGGAGATCAATCAGGTGATCAGAGAGCAATGTGGAGAGTTAATAGCAGTATGGGTAAGGTTATGTGATACAGGGACAGGAGATGTGATTTGAGGGAGTTTTTGAATATAGAGATGGAGGGGGCAGCCTCTGGGCTATGCACACAAGAGGAAGCATTCCATGAAAACTTTGATGCATTGAGTCAACATTTTTTGAAAAGGGGCTATAAGAAGGATCTTCTGATATAGCATAATGAGAGGGTGGTCAAAAAAAAAACACTGCTGCCCCATACTTCTCTAGACATGCTTCTAGTGCACAAAAGGATAGGAGCTTTCTCAGTAAACTTAGATTTGGTTTGAAGTACACAAATGATGTAGGCTCTGTATGTAATATTATACAAAAAAACTGGGGAATACTCACAAGTGACAAGACAGCTGAAATAGTTGGGAACAATCCCTCTTTTATGTATAAAAATTGTTTAAACTTGAAAAGACAACTGTGCACAGGGAATTGTAATACTAGGTCAAGTAACTTGCTATCTGCCAGACTTGGTACATGCAGCTGCAGGCATTGCAGAGCCTGTACATATATTGCACAGGAACAAGTGTTTAAACATCCACGGATGAAATATATTTTAGTCCCAGATTCTATGCAGATTGTAGTACAACAAATGTGATTTATTTAGCCACATGCAAGTCCTGTACATGATTCTGTGTTGGTAAGACCAATAAGAGATTAAAAGATAGAATTTTTAGACATTCTCATCAGATTAGGACTTGCAATATGAACAATGCACTAGCTAAGCATATTAAAGAAAATGTTGGACATGAGTTTGTTTTTAGAGTATTACAAATAGTGTGTGTGGGTCACCGGGAGGGGGGTGATCTCACTAACTAAACTGAAACAGTAGAACTTCAATGGATCTTTAGGCTACAGGCTGATAAATATCCTGGTATTAATGCGTATGTCTCTTTAAAACCTGCATTGAAAGGGAGGAAATTGGTTTAATGAAATTAAGAATTAAAATAGCTGATTGAACATCTAACTGTTTCTAAACTGAGATGTGATTTTGTGTTTTTATGATCTAAAGAAGAGTTGGTTTTACAACGTGAAAGCACATATCTGGTTCATTTTCACAAATAAATACTTTTACTGTGTGAAGCTGTGGTGCTCCTGCCAATTTTTATGCTTTGGATTTTTGGTGATTATCTGGCAGTTACATTTATCAGTGGCTGGGACTTGGTTCTTGTGTTTACCCCACCATTAACTACAAATACTCATCTGTCCATTTGTCTTCCTGCTCATTTGCACAATTTCTCCTCTCATATCTTGGTTATCATCAACTTTTAAGCTACATTTTTACTTGTCTGCCTATAAATTGTTACTAACCTCAAAAACACTCCAGTTTGATCTTTTCCCTGCAGATATCACACTATAAATATATTAACTATCATACAATGCCATCTTGGCAAACACGAGAAACGTGCATGCTGATTGGCCAATCCAACCAGCGTGCACATTGTAAATCCAAACTAACCAAAGTAAAATGTGTGGCCACTAACATATCATGTTGTTGCAATTACAGGCTGTGCAATTCAAAAGCTAAAAGTGTCCTCATAATAATTTCTTCATTAACAAAAAGACAAGTCCTCAAGTCACTCTAACTATTACATTATTTCAGACATTCACATAAGTCGTGGTGAGTTGACAGCAACAGCGTACTTTGCCTGCTGCTCTGTTAATGTAATCAGTGGAATGTAGTGCCCCTGTTCTTTTTATGTTAATGCATGTATGTAAAGACATTCCTGTAGCCCTCATCTGGTGGTCGAATACTTTTCTTGCTGCACCCTTTTTTCTACTCGTTTTAACAAAATTTTATTTGTCATTGAATCTGTATTTTGTGTGCAGTCAGAAATGCGTATATTTGCAGGGTGGTATTGGTTGTTTATGTTTTACTGTGTGCAAGCACGGACTCCCTGTGTACGCTCTGTACTCGAAAAAAGGTATAATGAGAAGTAATGTTATAATTTGACAATGCCTATGTAAATCACTTTATCAATATTGTAAAGTGTGGGCATTAAAGAAGTCACAATGTGCAGCTTTTAATTGTTTCAGTAATCTAAACTGTAGAACTTCTCTTTTCATTTAAGCCACAGTTGATCAATGAATCCATTTTTTTGCCATTCATGCTACTATTGGGTTATTTAATCGGCTTTAAAATCTAGTTAATACTTCTCTATAGGCATGGCAACACTGAATTTGTGGTTATATTTTGAAAGTGAGCTTTAGCACTGTGTGTGTGTATGTGTATGTGTGTGTGTGTGTGTGTGTGTGTGTGTGTGTGTGTGTGTGTGTGTGTGTGTGGTGTGTGTGTGTGTGTGTGTGTGTGTGTGTGTGTGTGTGTGTATGTGTGCGGTGGGGGGGGGGGCTGCATATGGCCACATCTTCTTTTTTACTTTGCCTTAAAACATTTTTTAATAACCACACATAATGTCTTGGTATATAACAGTATTTTACATCTAGTTGTGGACTATTTTATCTCCCAAAAAGTGGAAGAATACAAAGTAAAGCAAACAAAAACCTAAACAATAACAACACAAAGATAACCCATCACAAACCTAACACCATTGTATGATAGCAATAACCCACGGCTGGGTGTGGGTAATGGTGGATTTACCCACGGTTTACTTTGTTTGGTCACTCGGGCTTTGCCCTCATGACCAAACCAAGACAATTGTGGGTAAATCCACCATTACCCACACCCAACTGTGGGTTATTCTATAATATACCACACCACGTCGTTGATTACTGTCTAATTATTCCATTTTATTTTTCTATTCAATAATTAGGCAATATATGTTAATTTCTCTCTTTCTTTGTGTTAGCATGCTATGTTCATGTAGGAAATATTTAAAAATCACATAAACAAGCATACAGATGTTTTGCATTTTAGTTATAAATGTAAATCGGGTGTATCAAAAATGTGAAGCTTTTCTCCCCAGGCCTCAATTGAAAATGGGTTTTACCCAACTGGACTTTTTCAGATTAACAAAGACAAATAAATAAATACATAAATAAATAAATACAGTCTATGTTGTACAAATTATGTGTGTGTGAATTTAGAAAAAAAAATCATTCTGGACTTTTTTTTGCATTATAGTACATTACAGTCATGAAATGCAAAAAGACTATTAATGCATTGATTTTGACTATTGCAAATCATTCCTTTTTTGAGATTGTTGCATTTTGTAGCTTATTAATAGCATTGACTGTACACAAGAGAGACAGAGAGATGGTGATAGTTGATGCAATACTTTGACCCATGTAGAAAATGGGAAAAAGGAGTTTGATGATGATGATGATGATGATGACGATAACTGCTGTTCATAATATATTTACATTTGTTTGGCTGATGTTATTTACCTTGGCTTTTAAGAAAATGAGCACGAGTCTAAGAATGTAGTTAGGATGTTGGAGATGTGACATTTCAGAAATAGTACACGTGAGTGACTTAATAGAGACAAATTCAAACAAGCATGACTCTGGGCCAGAAGACAATAGCAGAGATCAGGGCATGACACACTTAAACAATAGTCTCATGAGCTTTAAGAAGCCACAGTGAAAAGATCCCACCTAAGATAGCCAGAATCAAGTTGTGCACTGTAAGTGGGATGTAAGGTATTGCCAGATTAGCTACACAGTTGCCCCCATTTTAAGTCTAACCATGAGCTCATTTATCAGGTAAATGACAAAGTGGAAGGCATAGTTCCATGGTTGTCAATGCTCCAAGCCTTCTGAAACAACACTGATGAACCTGTCTTACAGACTCACATTAGTGGCCATTTAGGGGAAAAAAGAAGCAAACAGAGCCATATTGACCTGAAACTTTTTATTTAATTATTTTTGTAACAAACATTTTGCAATATTGTGCAAGATTATGTAATAAGTATCTGAAATCTATGCACATATAGCAAGAGAAGAAGGAACAAACATATGAACCTTTGTTTAAAATGCAAGGTGTTAAAATCTTTTAAAAAGCAGAACAGAAATATATTGCATTATTAAAAAAAACGCAAAGCAAGTTAGTTGCAGAGTCTATGCTCATAAATATGTTGCAGCTTATCATATTAGCAGTACCAATTTTCCATGTTTTGAAAATCATTGCAATGAAAACCAACGCATCTTACCTTAACCATTGTTTTTCTCCATCCTTGATAGGATAAACTTAGACTTCTAGGCTTTAAATCCTAAAGTCATACTTATACATTAGGGGACGGTTTGCCCATAATGCCCATCTTATTGTCTTCTGCACTTTAGTTTGTAAACCCATCCATACCATACATGTTTACATCATATGAAGATATGCAGCCTTTTCTTTCCTGACATTTGTTTGTTTGATTGTTTGTTTGTTTGTTTGTTTGTTGCACTTGTTTGCTGGTATAGTCCAACTGGGCATAATGAGATGACTCTTTTCAGTGGATGCCTAAGGAGAAAAGTTCCAGAAGACATTACAATTAAGCATTTAACTGGAGATATAAAAATTCAGCAATGAGCTATATAATATAACAATAGCCAACATACAAGCAAAATATAAAAGAAGAAACAAGTACGTAATACAATCAAGTACATAGTCAATGTAACTTTCTATATCCATTGAACTCTGACAGTCCTTTTGCTGTAGTTAAAATGGAGTGTTCTATCAGAAGTGTATGAGTTTATATTGAGTGAAGGTGAGAATTAGGGATGCATAAACCTGCCTTCATGAGGTTACTCTGTCTTCACTGTGGGAATCCATGAATCAATGATTTGTATCTGAAGTTTTGACTGCATATTTTGTATTACTGCCTCCAAGGCCCATCTGCAATTCTGACTAAGCTGGGTATATCAACCAGCCACCATTCCTTTGGATATTTCTTATTCTTAAAAATCATACCCAGCCATATATCTACCACTTGACACAGATCTCATAAATTTCCACCTCCATTTTTACTAAGAAGTGATTTAACTTAAAGAGACCGCTAATGTTGAAGACCAGACCCAGCATGACTTCCCTACATTGTTGGAATAGGGGGAAATATTATGATGATGTTTGAACAAGCCCAACCGAAATGCTATATTCTTCTGTATCCAGGAATATCAATGAATATACCTGAGAATATTTTTACATCTGATGAAACTCCAAATTCTGTGATTTTCTTCAAGATTTCTATAGTCCTTTTCCCGTCTTCCCAGGACCCATATGTTGTTGGGAGTATGTTTTTAATGATTAATTATATATTTAATGTCTAACTCTGGAAAAAGCAAATCAGATCTATGAAAGTCTGTTAGTATTTGCCACCAAAATGGTAGTCTTGGCATAACTATGAAAGTCTGGAAAACCTAGATATCCATCATTTACCTCCATAAATAACCTTCTGCAGGTTAACCAAGGTACCTGACATTCCCAGAGAAATAATGCTATTATCCTGTATATATTATTGGGATATTTTGTTCTGTGAAGCTGAGGAGGTTGTCTTGCATAAAAAAAATACATTTATGGAGACAGAACTGCTTCACAGCTGCAATCCTTACTAGAAAGCTCAAGGAGAAGGATTCCCACTTACCAAGATGGGATCTAATATCTCCTACTAAGGAATTAAAATATATTTTGACCAGCTTGGAAATATCACAAGATAATGGCTATGTATTTTCTTTGTTTGTTAGGGAACTGGAGAGACTAACAACCCAGCTAATAAATCTCTACTTTTATATTCAGTTGGAAAATGACTGAATTATTTATTCTAAGCCCAGGAACATTACAAAATCACTTGATTAGCTTGAGAACTGCTGAAAGGGTTTTAGATGGATCAGAAATTCAAGATACACCATTATCTACAAACCAGGATGAAGATGCTGTCATAAAATGGTTAATATGAATGCCCTATCCTGATTCATTCTGCTGCAAGAAAGAAGCTAAGGTCTCAGTACCTAAAATCAATAATAAGAGGGAAAATGCCTGCCTGGCTCCTCTACCTAAAAGAAATGGGCAAGATGTCATGCTATTAGTCACAACCTGTGCCAAACATTCAGAATATAGTAGCTTACCTTGTTCTGAAAAATTCCTATTACAAACATATGCATTAAGTAATGTCCATAGAACACACTATGTTGGGTAATCAGAGTCCGCAAAAGAACAGATATCAGGGATTCCACATATTTGTTCTGATGAGTTGAACCAGATTTAGCTAGAGGCTTACCAACTCTAGACCTCTTTGTCTGCCCTTGGCAAAGCCCTGCTATGATCGATGTTCCAGGAATGGAAGTATATCTTTCAACTTCTAGCTAAGATTTTAGGATAAATATAAGTGTTTAACTGTGGAAGAGAAATTGGTCTAAATCTTGCACAGATAAGTTGGCTTCAGTGGCCTTTGGAAGGAGGTCTACCATGGCTACCCTATCATTAGCCTGCAATTGCTCTATTTTTTTCCATTGTCTGCTATGGATCTCAAAGTGGCTGTACATGATCCAGACTATGTGCCTTCTAACTGGGTATGTTTATAATGCAATCAGCAATTTCCTTCACACTAGGTAGGTGGTTCAAGGAGGTTGTCTTAGTCTCTTTTAATTGTGTGAGTTTAATTTTACTCAAAAAAGATTAAACTAATCTTTCCTTTAACTCCATCCAAGGAACTATAGATCCATTCAGAATATTAGCTAACCGCATCACTGATCTTGTATGCATCCTTGACATTGGCCTGGAACCTCTTCTGTCTCAAAATGTCAGGGTTAAGGAGATATTTCCATAGCTGCACATTTCTGCAATCTGCCATAAATTCACAGAAATGTCTTAAAGTGTCAGACAATTGATCTCTGTACAGCAAGGAAAAGACAGCATTCTGGCAGCAGTTGCAATATCT